>NC_064541.1:2895000-3172500 GCF_023856365.1 Brienomyrus brachyistius
TTATTGGCTTCCCCTCAGCCTTCATTTAAGAAAAGCACAGAATGTCGATAATAGGAACATTGATCCCACATATTTCATTGGTGAAATATACGTTACATGATTGTCCTACCACAACTTTGCAAATGTTTTTAAAAAATAAACTAATCAAAAATACACCAAAGCAACCAAAATTTACACCAAAATATATAAAAAAATATATATAAAAAAAAATTATATATGAAAATATAAAACCGGGCTCAAAACGTGATGCTGCTACCTTATAAAAAAGTGCAATTGCAAGCAGCAATAGGAAAATTAAGTAACTGTTCTCAAAAGAAGCTTTAAAACAACTTATGAAGGAGGTGGCCAAAAATATAGTTTAATAAAATAATTACTGCAGTGTTGTGCAGCATAGCACACACAACAAAACATGCATAGCAGCATTCATGGGAAAATCTTAGAGCTCCCAAGGACTTCTTGCAGACACCAGGATCACATCTTCCACATGCCTAAAGCCCCCTCTACAGCAGTGTGTCTCTTTGGTGTGAGGTGTGATACCTCTCCTCAGTCCAGTCACGGTTTGGGGATTCAACACTGGAATCAGCAGGTATTCGCTAAGACAATATCTGCTGTCTCCCAATAGCCAGCCACCAGCAAACACACAATCCTTTGCCATCTTACACACTCCAAAGCTGATATAAGTATATATATGTACTTATATATATGTACATATAAGTACATAAGCATATATAAATATATATGTACTTCTAGGCCACTTGGAGACAATGTCTGTCAAATGTCCTTGATGGCTACACATCACCTGGACATTTAGGCTTAGTGCCAAGAACCATTTTCAGCAGGTGCAGATGGGATTCAAGAGGCTGTGAGTATGAATGGGGTGGAAGGTTCCATCCACTGCACCTACAATACCAAGTACGCCTGCAATGACATGAAAGCCAATTTTAGTGTCATGCAAGGCATCCCCTCCTGCTGGAAGTTGTATGTAGTTGTGCACACAGCATTACAGAAGTGTCATCAATGCACAGATGCAGGACACAGCAGCCTTGCTGAGACCATGTGCATCTGTAAGTCTGTAGGAACCCATCGGTGGCATAGAAACAGAGAGCTGTCAGAAGCTGCACGGTACACCGAGGGCAAAATTCCATTGTGTTCCTCTTTTCAATTTATCCTGCACCAAACCAAAGAGGCTCATTATTTCACCCCAGGCCAGCCTGTATTTCTCTATACATATACGATGGTTCATGACCACCTGCAAAACAGCACTCAGACAAAGAGCTTGGCTTCCTGGATGGTACCGTCTTCGGTTGACTTGCACAGCAGACTTATGAATTGCTGATCACGGGGGGTGATTTACCTTTTCAGTTCAAAGAATGTGACTGACATAGCAAGTGTATTTGGTCAGCTCATTATTTAGCCTACCGGGGTAGTTCAGAATTTATTAATTGTGCCACATTCCATTCATGAACTGGAATTTGAACTGAACTGGCTATACCCTCTAAGATGTTGAATTCGAATGCCAGTATGAAGAATTTAATTAATTTCAGTTCAAAGCAATTCAATGCAATCACGGAACATAGCAATGTAACAATCTTGGGAAACAAATAATTACATAAAAGACTTACTTTCAAGATGGTAAATGTATATATTGACCTTATATATAACTAGAGAGTGAAGTGAATTTTGTATTTGCATGATTGTAAGATAAAAATTGTATAATTAAGCCTATTCTAACAATATAGGGCCAGAATTCAGTGTGTGCTGTTCATGTTAACATGCTGTGTAATTCATATAGAAATATTAAGCTGCATTGCTACAGGTGCACCTACACTGTATATGAATTTATGTGAAGTCAATTACATTTTAATTCTACTTCCTTATATTCAAATTCATTTTGCAAATCTGCACGGTGTTTTCAACCAACTGTTGGAACTTAATTTCATTTTCAAGTTAATTCTAAATGGTACACAACCCTGTTATGTACTCCAACTGCATACAGGTGTAAACTAGCATGCCCATTTTGCGCTAATTTATAGTCTACGTTAGTTTACATTGTAATATTGACCTCTTATCACATCATCAGCATTATTAGATATTACGTTAACCAAATCAAATCGTCATGTTTTGCCATGAATTTCAGGCGATCTCTGTGTCTCTGTGACAGGACAGCAGACAAAGTTAAAATAATTAGCGACATAGAAAATAGTCGTGGGAGCATTACGAACTACCGAAGCTACGAAGGGTTTCGAGAAACACTCGCTAATTAAATGATTAGTCTTAAATGCTAGATAACGAATTACTTCGAGTTACGAAGCTTTGAGGAAACGCACAGCAATTAACACCACAGCCAGATGGGTCGGACTTTTACTTACCCTTCGCTCCCGGGGGACATACTCCCGCTCTCGTCCCGGACCAGATAAATTCTGTCCTGGAGGTCCAGGCTCTCTGTCACGGCGTCGCCTTCTTCTCCGTCCCTGTCCGTATATACCAGGCTGACTATGTCCGGACTCGGACATTATCTCCTCCACAGACAAGAAGAAAAATATACCTCAGAAACAAATGCTATTACATTTCTACAATACATCTAGAAACTGGACTGCGTGATATTTTATATCAATACTGTATAAGTAAGCACAACAGATGTCATAAAAAGGTAAATACTTTTTTATAACTAATGAACTGCATAATTCAAAGAGATTTATTTCAATGTTCAGTTAATAATACATGCCATATGAGAAACAAAATAGATTTGGTAAGAATACACTATTTTTCGGTATTTTACATTAGATAAAACCATCAAAGTATCACATGTTCTCCATTACCTTCGCACTGTGATCTGAATTAACGTTCGTTTTACTCAGAGATTCTTCTCTGATGAAAAAAACGAACGCCTTCCGTAAACGGTGTGCCACAATTTACATCCGGATGGAAACAGAGGCTTCTCCATCAAAGGGACTTCACAGCTGTAACACAAACATAAAATCTTTCAAAATGTCTAAAAAGTCGAGTCGTGAAACCAAAAGTCGATTTTGCGGGTTTCCTGCATGTCAATGCAATTCCTGTTATCAATGCATAGGATCCAGATCAATAAATATAACTGTTCAAAATACACATATTGTTAAAATGCACCTGTAAAATGATTTCAGGGATTCAAGTTAAACATGCTCAAGTGTATATTTAATATTTATAGTTAAATTTAGTACTTTAAAATGATAGCAAAATTTAAGTTATTGCTATTCTGTAATATTTATTACATACAACAGTATGAGGACGTTTCAGAAATAAATTGTACAATTGTTTTGGTAATGAAGATGCAAATCTATTATTCAATGTATCCTTTTCTGAACAATCTTAAATGTAATGGCAATAAGGAGTATGAGCACTGTAGTTTAAGAAATGTCTAATAGGCTTGTGAGTCTAGATATATCGACCAAGTTATTCTTGATGTACAGAAACTGACTTAGGAACAAACCTTTTATGACAATATAATGCCAGTATATTATAATTACATTGTAAATGCTGACTTAGTTAGTTTGAAATAGCATTAATTGATCATATGCAACTGTTTTACCACAATCCCTGCTGAAAAAAAAACAGCATAGACCAGCATAGCTGGTTGCCAGCATAATGCATACTGATTATACCAGCATATGCTGTTTTTTGATACTGGTGGACCAGCATCATTAATAAGATATTGCTGGTGGACCAGTACAGCTATGTTGGTCTATGCTGTTTTTTCAGCAGGGATGACCACACATACAGATACAGATCTCTTCTACAGATATTCATCCCTCATCTGAACCAAGCAAAAATCAGTTCTTTGGCTGCTTGACTCAACTGGGGCTGCAGAACACTGGGCAAACTCCATTAGAAGGACCTCCACTGCAGGGCCAGAATTCACATGACCTCTACTGTAGGGACAGAAATCACATGACCTCCACATCTATTCTGGACATGATACAATTGAAGAACTGTAGAAGAGTAGGCTGAACACGTGGATGGATAACACCTTGTTTCCGTTAAAATTATGAAGAGGGATATTTCTCATGGGTGCAGTGGGGGTGCAGTAGTTAGTGCCGCTGCTCACAGCAATAAGGTCCTAGGTTTGGTCCCCGAGCCGGGTGTAAGACCTTTCTGTGTGGATTTCAGTGGGCTTCAGTTTCCTCCCACAGTACAAATTGTGTGCAAATTGGCAAATTTAAGTTAACCCTGTGGGTGTGTGTGCCCTGCGGTGTCTTGGCGACTGCCCAGGGTTGTTTTCTGCCTGCGCCCGTCGTTCCCAGGATAAGTTCTGGTTCCCCTTGCGACCCCGGTTGGGATTAAGTGGTTAAAGTGATGGATGGATATTTCTCATAATATCTTACATAGAACTGAAAATTTCATACTGTAAAATTAAAACAGACTATTGATATGCACCCATTCCCGGTGCTGCATTAATGTCACTGACATAACAAATATATATTTTAAAAGATACGATTAAAGTCAGTTCCCAATGTTGCACTAATGTCATATCCAGCGCTATTGTGGATGTCATGTGATTTCGAGCCTCCTAGTGGAGATACCACTTCCATTCCTGAAGTTTGCTTGATGTCATGTCTGGGCAAGGTATGGAGGTCATGTAATTTCTGGCCCCACAGTGGAAGTCGTCCAGTGTTCAGCAGCCAGATCCCCTTCGGAAGCATCCAGGCAGAAGCATGGGATAAACACATTCAATTTCCGGATGTGGATGCCCTGCTTTTTGAGCCCTGAAAATATCCTTGGCTGATATTACTCACGGCTATGTTCGTCCACCCCAGTCCATTAAGGCAATGGTTCCCTAAGTGGGGTCAAGAAATGATTTTCAGTACATGTGAATACAATTTAAAAGCATTTTAAAATATCCAATTTTAATTATACATGTTAAAAAGATAAAACTGTGAAAAACTAATAAAAAAAATGCAAATCAATGTATAAATTAAATATTTCAGGAACCTACAGTCGTTGCCCTCACACGTCCCTTGAAGTAATTAAACTACAAGTTTACAACATATAACAACATCAGGTGCAGGTCAGTTTGCAGCGCCACAACAAATATGGCACAAACCATATTGAACTTTTGCAAACAAGCTAAAATAATAGACCTTAATCCTTTTCACCATGTTGAAATGTTGGTTAATATTGAGACAAACCCATTTGGATCTGCCTACTTATTTGCGAAAATTTTCTCGCTGCTGACATACATCATACACACAGATCGCAACTACAGTAAATGTCGAGGATGTCCAAATGGCCGTCTCCAAAATCAAAGCCAGACTGGATTTGTGCTAGAGGCACAGTGCCCTCCCATTTTACTTGGTAAGTTTAGCGTTATTTAAATGCCAGGCCATTATAAAATTCTTTAACTATGGTTGTTAAACTATTCTGTTCTTTTAAGTTATCAAAGCGATGCATCCATGTGCGTACAGGTGCGTTTGTTTGCCAAAATTTGCATGCTTCAATTATTTTGGGGGTTATAGGCTGAAAAGTTTGGGAGCTCATACTTAAGGCAGGCTGACTGGGTAGGTGTTCATGTTAGTGTAACTGCACCCTAGTGGTGATGTTGAGGAGTCAAGCTTTGTAGCTTACCTTCTGGCCTTGGGAAACTCCTCAAAATCTGAATATTCCTGGATGATTTTTTTCAGAGAACCTGTTGCCTGCAAAAACCTGCTTACAGCAACAGGCTGGAGTCTTTCAGTATGGAGAACTGAACTGTATACATAAGGGATGAAGGTAACACCAACTGCTCAACCTGGGAGGCACTAGTGGTTTCTCTTTTTGAAACTCCTCAACGTACAGAAGTATGTGACTCTGTGGGCCACTGGGGAGGGCCGAATCCCTCATTGGGGCAATGCAGCTGCAAACACAAATGGGCTGGCTGTGGGAGGGTGGGCCATGACAGTCTTGGAAGGCAGTCCAGAGACCAGGCTGATATGCTCAACCTAAATTTCTAATGTATTTTTTCTCACAACCTTGCAAGCCTTTCCAGAATACCCCTCCAAACCCACTCCATATATTATGTCTTTCAGTCCCAACTGAAGGGGGTAGCTTTCTTTTTGTGTATCCTACTCCTAAACAAACCAATGTCTCCTAAAAGCTACTAACCAAAATCCTGTTCCCTGCTGTGCCCCATGGGACATGAGTCTGCTTGTTTTCTTAACCAGATACACACTCGCTTGCATGATTTTCATACTTTTTGGAAATCAAAAAAGCATTTCCTGTCTGATAATTTGGTTTACTATAGGAAGAGCAGTTTCATTTTTCTGTTTTGTTGGCAACAATGTTGGAATGCTGGCAAATCAAGTCCTCCTGACGTAAGGAAATTAACACAGTATGAACTGTGCTTCAACTAATCAATATCTGACTATTGATTAGCTTAGAAATGTGTTGATGCTGGACTAGAATAAAATAGCAATCATGTGCAGGTTTTCAAAGCAGTACCAGTCAACCAAACCCATTGCTACAGTATAACTGGTCACCTATGCTGTCATCTTCTGAGGGGTTCTCAACCTCCCCCAACCCCAGCAATCTTGCCTAGGGCACTATATGGGTTTCAACCAGCACTGACTGTAATCTGTTAACAAATTCAATTTTTTATTAGTCATCAATAAGAATTCAATTCTGTGTGTTACTTAAATGTATGTTTTGTAGTTTTTTAATGCTCTGTAATAGTCTGGTATCTCATCCAACATGAACCCCAGGCTTCAGGCCCCCCATTTCCAGGATAAGAGGCTGGAAAATTTATGGTTGCAGTTTGGCAACCTTTGGTAAAGGTTTACATAGCTAGAAGCAAGAATTCACATGCGATATTGTGCCTTTCAGTATTCTCTATCTTTCTTTTTTTTGGGGTGGGGGGGTGGGGGGTGGTGGTTCCAAACCATACATATTCCCTGTCCCAGAAATATAATAAGTGGGGTTTTTTTGACAGATGACACTAAGCTTTTAGAGAAAGGTCTTTTAAACCCATATGGGTACAAGTGCTCCAGAGTAGGGTTATATTGCATAGATAGCTAATTAAACATTTTATTTCAATTCATTTCAATTTCATTTGTACAGCACATTTTCTCAACATTACACCCACCCAAGCCCCCCAGTGAACAAACCAGAGGTGACAGTAGCAAGGAAAAACTCCCTAAAATGAAGAAACCTTAGGAGGAACCAGACTCAGAGGGGGAGCCCGTCCTCCAGGGGGCGGCAGAGGAAGTCAAATGAGCAAGATGGCCAAGTCCCAATGTGGTAGAAAAATTATAAATCAACCTCTCTGATAACACAGAGAGTCACTTAGAATAAAAGTCTGGAGCTCTCAGTTTGGTGAGTAAAAAAATCTCTTTTATTCCAGCAATCCAGCAAAGCGCTCTCATCACACTCTGGCACTTGGTACCAAGTCACACGGAGCACACAGAGCAACCAGTTGATAAACCATAACTCCCAATTCCCAATACGGACTTCTAAGTCCTGATTGGTCACAAAACACCAACAAACTGAGCTCAAACATATAACAAACACAATTCTCCTGCTCTATTGGTTCACCTTGGTAGCAAGGTAAAATCCACCCATCTTGCTCAATTTATCGGAATCTGTCTCAGCTTCTAAACTCTACTTGAGATATGTATGTAGATATTGATCATATGATATTGAATCACTATTAATGTTTGGGTGTTCCAGTGATTAATGATTAACACATTGACGTCATTGAATCACTGCAAATACGTAGTTAACATATGACTAGTATGATTAACATGATTACTTGTACTTTTGCACTCCCACGTAACATACTATATTGTCTGCTGCAACTATTTTATAAAGCTATAACTCGCTGTGCACCAGTTTGGGCAGCTTCAAATCTCTTCCTGCAGGTGGTTTCTCCCCCCTTTTTGTCCCGCTGTCTGCCTCTCCAAGGTCCGAGCTTTCTTCAGGGTCTGCAGAACTATCGGAGCTATCACGAAGCCAGGTCACACAGTATTCAAAACAATCTCTTCTTGCCTAAGGCTAAAGACATAATAAACCCAATATGCCTCCCTCCCGGACCTACCAATGTCCAATTTTACTACCACACTCCCCCCTTTTAAACACGTGATATCTGTGCCATTCACAAATAATCAGAGTCCACAGCATTGGCATCCATCACCTCCCTCCACTTTCACTGCATGAGGGGTCACCATTAAGATCTGATGTGGTCCCCTCCATCTCGGCGTGTTCCATCTCTTCCTGTTCAGGTCACGAACCAACACCCAGCTCCCTGTTTTGAGCGGTGTCACAGCTCATGGTGGCTCTCCCTCTGGATTCCTCCAATTGGCATGGACCGGGTCCCAGGCTGCACCTATCGCTTGCCGCAAACCTGTAAGATAAGTTAGCAAAACCCCATCCACGGTCTCCAGTGTAACATAACTTGAGGGAGACAAAACACTCATCGGCCTTCCTGTCAACACTTGAAAAGGAGCCATCTTCAAATACACTTACTGTATACTTATGTTGCAAAGGAATTTGTTCTCTTTCTCATATAATCACTACCTTTGCTTTTAAGACTATAGCTTAGATGAAGCAGAGCACTGGCATTTTCCATCAGGGATCAACCTGTTGAACATTTCAGCAATTTTTACATCACCATCATGCAGCACACTAACTGTTGTTACTGTCATTAGCTTCAAGCAACAAATTTGAAGTTATTAATTTAGTGCTCAGGAAAGGAAATATCTGTAGACCATTTATTATACCACATGTATTTTAACTAATTAACATTAAAGTATTTATATTTGGTTCTAATACATACCTAAAATACCAACATAAATAAGCATTCACTTGATAGGGGTGTAACTTAGAAACACAAAAGTACTGGATTGGCTGCTACTGTCCTATCATAAAGTAAAGAAAACGTCTGACTTGGAACGCTGGGAATTGTATGCTTCCAGTTGACTCCGCCTCTTCCTCTTGCACCGGAAGAGGAGGAGAGAACAGGAAGATTAAAAAAAAACAATAAGTCTTTGACGTCTATTTTTAAAATTCCCGAGGTAATGTTTTAATCAAGAATGAATTATTTTGAACAGTTATGAGGAGATATCGCCAAGGACACACTAGAACCGATAATTTAGTCAAATGTTTTCTAAATGTATCAGACCAGTGCCATTCATTTGCCGCACGCCGTACCAACGCTGCCCCACGTCAATGAACGCAAAAAGCGTAAGGTCTGTTTAAGAAAGATCAACCTTCGCGACATGTCATTGAATTTCCCGTGTCCTTCCCGTGGACGTGTGTTTTTATGTTTGTTGCAATACAGATGCGTGTGCCTTGACTAACAACGTGCAGTTTAGAATCGGCTTACCTTGACACTGAGTTCTTGGCGGTATGGCACAAGCATGGTACGATCACTTAACGTGATTACTTTTGCTAGTACTAGTTGGGGGCACAATTCGCTAGATCCTGATCAAATAAATCCTCTCTTTGGATTCAGTTTTAAATTTGGATTCATGCAGTATTATGCGGCACAGTCGACTGGCTCTGGTATCTGGTGTTTGTAGGAGGCGGGTTACGGAGTTTTACGTTTTCCTGGCTAGTTGCATTCGGCTAAAATAAGAGTTAGAAGGGAAATTTTATATAACTTATTCTAAGGGAGAAATGCAATTTTATAAAGTGATAATCTGCTTCAATGTTGGGCATTTGGTTTTAGCAGTGTTTAGTGGTGGTTTTAATAATGAAGATGATTCTTGCTGTATTTCTTGTCTTGTGCAGGAGTGTGTATGTCACAAGTGGAAATGTGAAACCCAGCAGGTAAATCATATGAATGCGTTGTAATATAGTGCAATGCGTTCAGAACAAGCTTATAGTAATGCGTGTCAGATGAAATGAAACCAAGATTTTTTTTTTACCTTATTTAATATTATATTTTTTCAGTTCAGTGTCCTCCCCTAATTTGTCCTTTAGATTCTTGCATAATGTCGGTGTGTACTTCAGTGAGGATGCCTACATATATGTTTCAGTGATACTCAGGAGAGCGCTACCATATTACCAAAATGTAATTTTTTGTCCTCTGACAGTTTTCCGTGCACTATCGTAATTGGATATGGAGGAGGGAAAAGGAGCGAACATCATAAGGAGAGAAACAGAAGAAATACCCTTTTTGCTTGACTAGAACACACCAGTAAGGTTATATTTTGCATGTCAGATATAATTTTTAACTACTGGTCTCAAGGGACTGTGAAAATCACCTAAACAAGTTTGTTTACTGTACAGTTTAAGAATATATTTACAGATTGTTGATAGTGCTGTAGTTTTATTTCATAGCTGGTTGGAGGGAGGTAATCTGGGCACAAATACCAAATACACAAATACCCAGTACAATCAACTGAAAACATTTTCTTTCCTGAGTCACTTCTTTCAATTTGATATTTTTTGCTCATTGCTGAGCTCTTTCTTGTTTGATGTAATGATGGACAGGTTGACAGGCGAGATCAGACAGGAATCCCTGTGGACTATGATGTTTGCAGATGACACTGGGACCAGCTATTATATATGGCTTGGAGATGGTGGCACTGACGAAAAGACAGGAGACAGAGTTGGAGGTGGCAGAGTTCAAGATATTAAGCTTTGCATTGGGAGCGACGGAGATGTACAGGATTAGGAATAAGTATATTAGAGAGACAGCTCAGGTTGAACGTTTTGGAGACAATGCCAGAGAGGTGAGATTGCGTTGGTTTGGACATGTACAGAGGAGAGATATTGGGGATGTGGGGAGAAGGATGCTGCAGACAGAGCTGCCAGGCAAGAGGGAAAGAGGAAGGCCTAAGAGGAGGTTTATGGATGTGGTGAGAGAGGACATGCAACCGGCTGGTGTGAAAGAGGAAGGCCTAAGAGGAGGTTTATGGATGTAGTGAGAGAGGACATGCAGGTGGTTGTGAAAGAGGAAGGCCTAAGAGGAGGTTCAGGAATGTGGTGAGAGAGGACATGCAGGTGTGAAAGAGGAAGGCCTAAGAGGAGGTTTATGGATGTAGTGAGAGAGGACATGCAGGTATGAAAGAGGAAGGCCTAAGAGGAGGTTTATGGATGTGGTGAGAGAGGACATGCAGCCGGCTGGTGTGAAAGCGGAAGGCCTAAGAGGAGGTTCAGGAATGTGGTGAGAGAGGACATGCAGGTGTGAAAGAGGAAGGCCTAAGAGGAGGTTTATGGATGTGGTGAGAGAGGACATGCAGGTGTGAAAGAAAGGGCCTAAGAGGAGGTTTATGGATGTGGTGAGAGAGGACCTGCAGGTGGCAGGTGTGAAAGAGGAAGGTGCAGTGGACAGGAAGAAGTGGAAACAGATGATCCACTGTGGCGACCCCTAACGGGAGCAGCCAAAAGAAGATGATTTTTTCCCTCATTGCTAAATTATTGTAAAAAGTTAGTACAAGTTCATGGAGTAAGTTATTTCTTATAAGTTTATAAAGATTAAGATTAATTAAATCGGGGAAAAAGACAAAAATGGCTTTTGGAGTGCACACTGATGATAATTCATTGTGGAATACTTTGGAAAGTGAAAAACCATTGAGGTGCCTGATTTGTGTTTTTCTGTGCTTGTCTTCATTGACTGTGATTTTTCTCTGTAAACTGTAGGACAGAGAAGGAAATGGAGGTGATTTCTGACCCCGAGGTTTTCCTGGACATGGATGTGGCAGCAGAGGAGGTGGTGATGGAGGATGAGGTTGGAGCTGAGGTGGTGCTTCAGGCCAGTGTGGATGACGTGAACAGAGTGCATTCTCTGGTGAGTGGCCACAGTCTCCTCGCCTCGGATGCAGATGAGTACTGCAGTCACATGTTGTGGTTTTGCCCATTCACAGGGTTCTCCTGAAACACAGAAGCTCCTCCTCCTAATTATTACTATTATTATTATTATTATTATTATTATTATTATTGTTGTGATGATGGTTGTTGTTTTAAATTTATTGACTAATCATGTGTGTTTGGCAAAAAAAAAGGAAATGCTTTCATTTTTGCTCAGGCTTTGAGTTTTTCCCTGAAGCTCCGATAAACTGATGTTTGCTAGCAGTAGGGTGTAGTAGGGGAATGGATCCCCTGGCAGGTTAGGGGGGCCAGCACTTCACAGGGACCTTTGAATACTTAAAATTCATAAAATTGGGCTGGGGTGGGAAAAGGTGACAATTTGCCTGGGACCCCTGAATTTCTAGCTATACCTGACTGCCAGTGATGATATATATTAAAAATAATACAGATGTTGATTTGATGTACACTTCTATAATAATACAAGTAAGGTTTATGGGCTTACTTCAGTATTGTGCAACTGTAATGAATTGATAATTTCCGTGGAAACTACAGCAAATAACTGTTCATCACAGGTTGTTAGTTTTTTTAGTTGAGTTGGAGTTAGTGGCTACAGATACTTCATGGCGTGGGTGGAAACCCACCTTTGTCTCGGAAATTTCTACATATGAATATTGAATAAGCAGCACCCAGATACTGTAGTAAAATCTGCTCTGCATAAAATATGCTTCGTAACAAGCTACTCTTTTGAAACTCTACACTTCATACTTTGATTTTGCATGAGTGGCTGAGATTTTAAATGGACATGTATAAATAAGGTGTAGCTTATAAACAGTGTAATGTTGAATAGAACTTTGTGGAAATTCTCATGTGTTCTAGAGCTGAACCTTCCTTTTTGGAACCTCCAAATTTTGTTCGAAAGTTCTACATGTACCAGTCACTCTGTGTTCCATATCTGAGCATCAGTCTAGAGAAGAAGTTGCATTTCTGGCTTATTTACGTTTGTTCATTCTTTTTTATCTTTCTGACACAGGACTTGCTCAGTCCATCAAATCTTGAGCAATTATGGTACCCTGAGGACTCCAGCGAGGATGAACATGGCTTTGAAGAACACAGGCTGGCTCAGAGTGAAAAGGACAACATGGGTGCAAGCTGCTACCAGGACGGCTGTCTATGCTGGGAATGCGGCAAGTGCTTCCAGTCTTTGCAAATGTTGATGCAGCATTTCCGCACACATAAGGCGCAGGTGCGCTGCAACATGTGCCGTGTGACTTTCCGACGGATGGTGTCACTTAGCTTGCACCTAGAAAATGTCCACAACAACATCGTTCTCTACTGCACTGCCTGTCACCTGGCTTTTAAAAGCAAGTGGGAGTTCAACAAGCACCTTGAGAAGCATAGTGGTTTCGAGTTGACTCCAGTGGTGGTGGGATCTCTTCCAAAGTCATACACAAGTTCTGAGATTAGCGAAGAGATCAAGTCCGAGCTTGGGGGCTTAGCCACCAAATTGGAAAATTGTGAGACCGACTCATTCAGTATTCCACCTGGGGAGAATCTGAGAAACTCCATCCAGGAGTCCAGTTCGCTGCCTGCTTTAGTGGCTAAAGACCATGCATACGAAAACAGAACAGACAATGGAACAGTTACCACCAACTATGCGCTACGTGTGCGCCATACGAAAACTGTCACCATGGTCTTTCCTCGTGAAAGTTTGCCTGAGAGTGCCCACCAGAAGAAGGTCCAGTTCTTTGTGTTCCGCAATGTGGACCGGGACCAGGAGGGGACTGAGGAGGGAGGACTAGATGAGAGGGAGGAAGTGTTGCAGGAAGAAGGGGAGGAAAAGGATGTTAAACCAGATCCCTCTTCTTTAATTCCCCCACTTCCTGAGACCTTAGTGTCCTCTGGCTGTAAAAACCCAAACAGCCAAGTCAAGCAGGAAGGCGTGATATCTGACAGTAGAGCCTTGATGTGGGAGGGAGCTCCAGTGGAGGAGGAGGATGAGTTTCTGGATGATAACCATAGTGATGGAGGTCAGTCTGTGCATTCCCAAAATTCAGACTCTGATTCAGACGTGTCTGAGTCCTCCACAGAATCTATCAGTAGTGGTAACTCCAGCGGTTCCTCCTACCATCCTCCCCAGCGCAGGGTGAGAAAATGCAACAAGAAGGTTGCCGTTTGTTCCATCTGTAATACCTTCTTTCCTGACACCAATGCCTTGATCGATCACAATGTCAGAACCCACCCGTCTATCAAGCCCTCTCGCATGTATGTCTGTGACTCCTGCCGTGAGGTCTTCCCACAGCAGGATATCTATAGGAGCCATCAGTGCCCCATGAAGACTACCACCAAAAACCAAACACTGCTATCTGTGCCTGCATCAACCTCAAATTTTTTTCCTGACCCTGCTTCTACCCCCACCACTACAAGTGACCCAAATGCGTCTTCTTGGAAAGACATCACGTCCATCCCTGTGATGACCTCTCGTTTGAGACCAGCTGTTACTTCAACAGCCATGAGCATTAACTTGGTGACGTCTTCTAGCAGCCTTGTCTCCATCCCCAGCTCTAATCAAGGATCCTGCGATGTTGCCGTTCGAGAGCCTGTGCGCTTGTCTGTTCCCTGCCCTCTTCAGAACCCCACGTTAGTCTGTCCCGTCTCAATGTCAAGTGGCTCTGGTCTTCAGTTGCCAAGCATTATGCTGCCAAGCTCTGCACCATCCTCTCAGTCAGCCTCCATGCCCGTTATGGCCACTGTCGTTCTTAGTGGCAGCAATGCAGTGGGCAGAGTGGCACGGGTTGTCCTGCAATCTCAAGGTCTTGCTTTTCCAACACCAACTTTGACACAAACAGTATCCCCAAAACAGCCTGTAAGTCTTTCTTCTGTGCCCAGTCAGGTTAAGACTGTAAACCAGACTCAAGCTTTGCCATCAGTGCAACTTGCTAACCTTTCACTGAGAGGTGCGATTCAGCCCCACACACTCATCAGATCGTCCCAGCCACCTGGCTCAGCTGCCACTCCTCTCTCCCGTCCACTCACTGTTTCTGTTCGTCTCCCTAACCCAGCCAAAATTCCAATCTCCCTCCCTAGTCCAGTTCCAGATTCTGTCCCTCTTCGTAACCCAGCTCCGGTCTCTGTTACTTTTTCTAATTCAGCCCCAGTTTCTGTCCCTCTTCGTAACCCAGTCCCAGTTTCTGTCCCTCTTCGTAACCCAGCCCCAGTTTCTGTCCCTCTTCGTAACCCAGCCCCAGTTTCTGTCCCTCTTCGTAACCCAGCCCCAGTCTCTGTCACCTTCTCTAATTCGCCACCAGTTTCTGTCCCTCTTCGTAACCCAGCTCCGGTCTCTGTCACTTTCTCTAATTCGGCCCCAGTTTCTGTCCCTCTTCGTAACCCAGCTCCGGTCTCTGTCACCTTCTCTAATTCAGCCCCAGTTTCTGTTCCTCTTCGTAACCCAGCCGCAGTCTCAGTCACTTTCTCTAATTCGTCCCCAGGTCCTGTCCCTCTTCACCCGGTTCCTGCCTCTCTTCCATTCTCTAACTCTGCTCCAGTCACAGTCCGATTAAACATGCTAACCCCTGCCCCTGCTAACATTCCGCTTGCAGCCTCCATACCCTCACAGGTGGCTTCTGGTGCTACGGAGCCCCTGAAAATCTTGGGCCTTTATGTCAACTGCAGCCAGGAACTTGCCCTGCAGCAACGGCTTAACAAAAGCTGGCGATCCAAGGGTCTTTTCTTCTGCCGCCAGTGTGGTGCCGTCTCACGGCAGCCATCTCTGGGCGTGCGGCATCGCTACCTTCACCGTGGCTCTCGTCGACACCGCTGCCACTGTGGCCGGACTTTCCTGCGCCGGCTCCATCTCCTCCGCCACCACGTCCAACACGCTGAAGCCACCAGATTTGTCTGTGCCCCATGTGGCCGGACGTTCGCTGGTGCTCACTGCCTGGCCCGACATAAGCAGGGTCGAGGAGATAGGGGTAGGAAGCGGAAGAGGGTAAGAAAAGACTGCCAGACTCCATTCTCCTGTGACTGTGGTCAGCTCTTCCAAAGACCAACAGCTTTTCTGTGGCACAAACTAAAGAATCATAAGTCTAAAGTGGAATTAGACTACAGAGCCACTAAATAGCTACGTGGATTTAGCGATATCATGTGCAGCTGGTAGAAGTCTTCTGAGATTTGTAGCATTTCTTTCAGTAAGAATAATCAGTAAGAATAGACATGAATTGGTTCTCTTTTTTATGGCATACTTTGCTTTTTGTTTTTTGATTCCATCAATAAAAGTGTTACTTTTCATTTCACAAAAATCATTGTTTTGGGTTTCATGTATTAATGTGTCAGAGCAATTTAAAATTGTTTTTACGGTCTGCTAGTTATCGTCAACTGAAGTCTTTGTTAGTAGCTTTTTCAGTACCACTGCCATTGAAATTAAAGTGTAGGAGATGTGTGGTAGGAAAAAGCGAAATGGGTAGTTATAATACTCTCTTTGGTGGACTTCATGACATTGACTGATGATTCCATGACATTCTGGAATCTGGTCCCAGTTTACTAGTTCTGGGGCTGTCTTGACCAGGAACTTATGTACCTCCTGGCTACTTTTGTGTGGTTTTCATGCTGCACAAGAGGAACTGGAACTGTTATACTAAACAGGCATGGGAGATGCAAAAGCATCATATGAAACTACACCGCCACCCCAAAACAAAGGGCATAAGTCATTCTGTTGTTTTTGGATGGATCGTAATCAAAATGGGACACAGCCTTTTACTTATATTTTACTTATATGACCCACAACATATTTGTGATTCTTATTAAATCTAGCAAGCAGATCGATCTTTCATTTTCCACTGAATGAAAAATGATAACATTATCCTGCTAAAAAGTACTTGCAAATATCACCGCTGGCACCGGTGATATTAGACAAAAGTATATTTCTTGGCAATAATTTTCAGATGAAATTTGGAGACACTAGCAAAATGCATTAGATGTAATTAGGGTACAAAAATAATCTGCTGAACTTTTGCTCCTCTACATCTGTTTCTGCATTTCTGCATAACTATCATGTTAGTATTGGTACTGGTGGTCAACCAGTTAGCATATAGTTCAGTAGTTCGCATTCGAACAAAAAGTACCTAGTCTGGAGTAGGTACTTAAAAACCGTTCTGGAACTGCCTCCGAGCTACTATAGTTGGGCTGAGGTCCTGTGGTGTGAACATAATGAAAGTCCCCAGTTCTAGAAAAAGATTTTGGTTCTTGAAAAAACTTCCTTTGTTGTGAAAGTGCCTACAGCTCTAGAAAAAAATGAGATCACTCCATATATATATTTAAAAAATAAGCATGTCTAAATCCTGGTTCTGCTGGCAGAAGGCTACATGGCAGGCTGCTTCTAGGCTCAAAATTTCAAAGACAACAGTATATAAGAATGGCCCCAATTTCCATCCCTCTTCGTAACCCAGCTCCGGTCCCTGTCACTTTCTCTAATTCGGTCCCAATTTCTGTGCCTCAACGTAACCCGGTTCCAGTCCGTGTCACTTTCTCTAATTCGGCTCCAGTTCCTGTCCCTTTTCATAACCCAGCTCCAGTCTCTGTCACCTTTTCTAATTCAGCCCCAGTTTGGTAAAACAGAAGACACTGGGAATGACCAAAAACCAGCCAGGGCAGAAGTGACTTTCAAATGGCAGATATGACCATTTGTGTCAGGCCCCTAGAAGCAGGACTGAATTCCCATGAACTTAGGAAGAAGCTCTTCATTAACGAGAAACATGAACCAGGTTGTAGTTTGCAGAAAAATAGGTATTATTCACAGACAAACCCATAAATTGAGAAATAAAACAAAAAATTGTGCTGTGTGTGGTTGAAAAAACATTGCTAAAGTGCCTGAAAACACTGCTGTTGGCTGCCCTTCACATGGGCAAGACAAATGACTGAGCACCAACTAGGCTAGGAAATAGGTGCCCCTCTAGTGGATAAAATGTGATGTAGTGCTGTATTGGGTGTCCTTCCATTTATACGAATGTGGAGAATTGTTCTAATAGATGCTTAAAGTATGATGCAGTGCCATATAAGGTGCCCTTATAATTGGGTAAACTTGAGGTGCCTAATGGCACATTTTAAATCAATGTAGTTCGCTATGTGTTTTTAATCACAGAAATGTAGTTATACTCTTAGTATAGCTCACGTAATAAAATGACATTTAGCAGGGATGAAGACTATAGTGTACTAGTTGGGGTGTGCGTTTTAAAATTTTTGGCCCTACCCTTCAAACAGCCCCAAGTTCATCCTAGCTAGTAAAAAACTGAGCAGTGCAGAGTATATTTCAGGCCTATGGGCATGTCATGCCTGTAAAAGACCGAAAAACCTTGTGAATGGTTGCATGACAGATATTAATGAAACATTAAAAATCCTGTGAAAGCACAGTTACTTTCTTCTGCTACACACTTGGCCTCTGTGCTGTATTGCAATAAAACAAGTTAAAAGCAGTACTTTTCTAAGTAGCTATAGATGGGTATATCTATACCGCTTATCCTACTGGGTCGCAGGGGGTCCAGAGCCTATCCCGGAAGCAATGGGCATGAGGCAGGGAACAACCCAGGACGGGGGGCCAGCCCATCGCAGGGCGTGCACAATACTATTTACCCAAAAGAAAAAAAATCACTGAGGAGAAATAAATAGTTATTTGCAGAGTAGTGATTTCATTTTTTGCAAAAGTTATGCTGTAAACGTTTTTATTGCAGCTTTGCAGGATCACCTACCCCAACAGAATACATGCATATATCCCCATATATACATGATCTACGTGTATATTTGTACAAATGGCACATAGCCAAAGCTAACAATGTCCTTGCTGCACTCCAGTTTTTGTTAAGAAAGGTCAAGGCAACTGTAAATGAATTTGCTATGCAGTCAAACAAACAGTCCCATGTTGATTTGAATGCGATATTTGATTAACCATCGTTTTAATCTAAAGGACGTCCATTGGCAACATCTTCAATTAAAAAAGACGAAAAAACAAACAAAACGCCCTACAAAGACTGATATTCAACAGATGTTCTTGGACCAATTAATTGTAAACTGTTAAATTTATTTGAGAAAAGAACATTAAATGGTATGAAAACTTTTAAATGTAATCCGGGTAAATTGCATTTTACTGCCACAAGTTGTATCAAAACTTAGATGAACGAGGTTATACGACGCAAAACTGAAAGATTGAGTTCTGTAAGTATTATTTCGGTTTCTCCACAAGGGGGAGCTATTATTCCACCTGCCGTTAGGGTGCTGCATCTCCAGCTTGAAGAAAAATCACATTCATGTCTTAGAGGAAGTGTGTTGCACTGCGGGAAGCAATTTACACAATGCTGCAAGCTTGTTTTTATGGCTTGTTTTTATGTGATTAAAAAATTATAAATAATTTTTATACATCACTAAGTGTATAGCCTGCATACACTTATATTGTATAATTTGTAAGACATAGTTGTTTTATGTAAATGCATTTGCCAAAGCATTTTGTTAAGGAAATGTATCTCCACCATGATCTGACAGGATGAAGGAACAATCCGATAGGTTTCTTCTCTAAATTGCACACTGTTCTTATAACCTTTGACCCCTGAGAGAAATCATAGCAAGAGTCCGGAGTACACACATGATTGTGTTCAAGCATTAAATTGAGCTGTTCGCAGAAAATGCAGCCAGCTGTGGCGAGTAGCAGTACATTTAACATACCTATAAATAAAGCTGATAAATATTTTGTTAGTCCATGTTCATGGAAATATGTCGCCTTTCTGTGTTTGGTAACTGCATGTGCACCTACTGCATTAGCCATTTGCACTGGAGACGATGCATTGCTGTCATCCACGTCCTCCCACAGGGCATGGTGTGCTAAATGCACTTTGCAAGCAACTCCATGCATTACTGAGACAATGTTCACATGAAGCGCGTCCACAGTCTTTGTAGCCTTTTAAGGTACAAGTCACCTGTTGAGGAAATACAGAAGTAAGTATAAATGATACAGTGGTCTAACTGTTCTATTAGATGAACTTACCATATTTTCCAACATACAAATACTGATCCATCTTTCATAACCATTTAGCTGGGACTGGATGGCAGTGATTTCTGAGACTAACCCAGGAAATACAGGTTAAGAGGCAGGGGACCCCCAGAATGGGATGCCAGCCTGTTATGAGCACATGCTCCCAAACACATGATGCATTATTTAAACATTAAATATTAACAACAAAGCAAGTCTATATGGATAACTCTGAAACGTTTTAATATAACAGATTAAAGCTTAGATGTACAGCAACCTGTTGTCTGTGTCACTGTGGCACTCAGACGGCCGATGGAAGCTGCGGCCTAGCTCATCCAGTTTGCGCTCCATAGAGATGATGCGCTGCTCCAGTTCTCTGTATGAATTGTTCCAGTTGGCACTCAGGTCACACATAATCATCTGCATCTGCGCAGGTGAAAATGGGGGAAGGCCGACACTGGATCTTAGTGCCCGTGATTTGGTTCAACTTGGACCAATAAACCAATATAAAGGCACATTGCCGTGGTATAAAGAAACAGTATATTTGAAGAAACTGAAACCAATACATGCAAAAATCTTAGGCTCACAAAGAAAATTATGTTTAAAACAAAGTGTGTTTTAAAACCATTTCAAAACCTCTCTTAAAGTCTCCCCTAGTATTGGCAGTTTAATGAGGAATTCAGAGTCAGCCAGGGAACTCGGAGTCTAATGGGGGATCTGAGTGTAATGGGGGATTCAGAATCTAACAGGGAACTCAGGGGAACGAGGAAGTCTAACAGGGAATTCAGAGTAAAACGGGGAAATCAGAGTCTAACAGGGACTTCAGTCTAATAGTAAATTTTTACCTTGGGAAGGTCCACCATTTCATTAGCATTGTCCCTCAGTTTTCTCTGTTTCAGTCGTAAGTATCGAAATCTGTCAAGGAGGAAGTAAAGGAGGAAGTGGGCAAATATAATTCTTGAAATCTGTGAAGATACCATAAATCTGTGTGATACCACCAAAACAATAAAAGCCAAACTCTGAATCTAACTGTATATTTAACTATGAAGAAATTGCATTGGCATGCTGTAGCAAATCAAACAAACTCAGAGCATAAATAAATAAAACCTATAAACTTACCTTGGGGTCGCTATTTATGCAATAATAATTATTTAAAAACTTATTCCTACAATTATGAAACAATGTTATGTACATTTCAGTCCATTTATGGACAATTGTCCCCATCTGTTACTGGGGGCACTATCCTGGGGCACATTTAGCTATCGTCTCATTCCACCACAGTGTGCAATAGCCACTCCTGGGGCCATCTGCTAAAATACAATCCATTGCTTTCTATTCTAATTGCACATTATTCATTTGCACATACTTTATTTTTCTTTTCTTTAAATATTTATTTCTCGTATTACAATATTCTGTTTTTCAGGATATTTTATTACTGTGTACTTTTTAAATTGGATTGCACTATGCTTCTATCTTCTGCATGATGAGTGCTGTCATCACACCTTCTTGGTTTGGCACTATATGAATGCTCATCTGTGCACTGTCTGCCTGCTGCTGGACACACCAGAATTTTCCCCAGGAATCAATGTAGTCTGTCTTTATCATAATCTTTATCAAACTTGGAAATTTGTAGACAAACCATTCCTAATGGTTATGGCACAGGTAACAGGACGCTGTCCATGGAAAACTGGTTTGTGTAAATGAAGGTTGACTTTTATATCACCTGGCACTGGGCTAGACCCTCCTCCCTCCGAGTTCTCACTTGAGTTCACATCATCTTGAGTATTGTGTATTGTATATCGTGTATATTCACAGACACCGAGCTCCTGTAATGCCCAAGTGCAGGGTCCTGCTTCAATGTGATGCACGAGGTTTAACATGTTTAAACACCCCCCCCCCCCACTTCCTACCCTCATTTCCGCTGGAAAGGTAGAAGCAAGTACTGTAAACAGCAGTGTCATAAATCATCCTGTATCCCATGGGAAATAATCTGTGATTACTAATCTCTGTTACAGATGCTTGCCTGCCTGCCTGGGCTTTTGAGCCAACTTAGAAAAAAAATGCTACCTGCTCATTTTTTAAGGCAGGCAAGTTGTCAAATATTCAGCAGTAACCAAATTTTGCAGATTAAATCATACTTCATAGATTAAATACTTGTGTTTGGCCAGAGAAGCATGTTTATGGCAAAAGCTAAACTGAGAATGACAGTAATACATAAACAAAACAGCATATGATATATTATATAACATACATAATATATAATGCGGAGAGGAAGTTCACCTTTGCCTTAAACACTGCATGAATCAAAAACGTAATAAATACGAAATAAATATACACTGATGCAATATTAGTAAATTCATGTAAAATGTCTGAATTACTAATAAATACAAGGAGTCCCTCTTCTGGTTAGTGTTCATTAGGTATTATAAGAACCAAGGAGTGTTATAAAATGCATTATACCATAGCGTTGGTAAATACTGTTTTCTTATTGGTTCAGAGATGTCACGTGGGTGTTCATTTTTTTCATGTAACCTCACAGGTAGTTCCGGCAGCCTAATAACAGTTTAATATTAATGCGTTTTAATGTTTTATTAAACGTGTTAATATGAAAACCTGTGTGACTTTTTAACTCATAAATCAGTCATTATCAGCATAATTTTCCTTGGTTTCCAAACACACGCACCTGTTGACGGTTTCTATGGTAACTTGCTGCTTCCAGTGAATAGCCTAACAAGACATTCTTTCTTTACAGGGACTATGTTTTTAAGAGCACATTTGAACATTATTAAATGCAAATTGAAATAATTTCCCTTTGAAATATTAACCATAACTAATTTATTCTATTATTATGTTTTGTTTGTTAGCTGTGGTATAAAGAGGATAAACCACTTTGGTGTGTGGCTATATGAAAATAATCAACCCCAACTTGATTAACATAAGTTAGCTTGGATAGTATTACACCAAGTTGTTGTTCATTATTTTCATAACCGCACACCTCATCATGGTTTATCCCTTACGTTTCAGTGATGTCACTGAGCATACCTGTCAACTTGTAAATAACCTTTATTGACAGACTGGTTTAGTTTTAATATGTATTTTAATATGTAGAATATGTACTGGCACTAAGCATTGACCTTAACAACGGGCAGTTTTCAGTTAATCTGTTAACGGGGATCAACTGTAATTCCTGGAATTCTGAGCCTTAGGGGGAAGCTGTAGAAGTTCCCGGAGTCGGACTGCTGCACGGTAAGAACAGCGTCTCTGTGGGACTCACAATCGGATGGCCTCCAGCAGATGGCGCTGTTGCTGGCGGCGCTCGCCGCTAGCCTTCCTGCGGCTGTCAGCACGATGCAGCAGCCAGCACTCCCGCAGCACGTTGGCAGCCGCGTGTCGAATCTGCACAGAGAGCAGATTCAGCATCAGGGCCATCAATCACAATAAAGGTAAATATGAATGGAGTCGGGGATTCCGGCTCGTGTATGGAACGTTATGGGTCGAATTCCGAGGGATGTAGGCTGATCCCTGACTCAGCTCCCTCTGTAAAAATGTGTCCGTTAAAAATATCATTCATACTGGTGTAACAGTAAACCAGAATAATGAAATTATTCAGTTTGGAATGATTGTATATCATTTTCATTACAGGGGGTTGTATGTAATGTGAGATTTGTCTGTAATGTGAGATTTTGCACCATTTTATGCTCCTGCCTCTTTTGTTTTAGTTCTATTAATGTATCAGCCTAAATATCTGCTGCCCTCTGGAATCAAAGTTACTCTTAACGGTGTGAGTATGAGTGTTATGATGTGGCCCAAGGGAACCACCTCCAGATGTGTACTCTAATTCCCGTCAGTGTGAATCAGTGAGAGAGGTAGAGGGGCTGCAGCCCCCTTCCCCCATGAGGATGTGCCCAGTGGCAGGATGTGACCGAGCTCAGGGAGGAAATGCTGCATCATGACTGTCGCCCCCCGCAGGCATCAAAGAGACACGCGGCAGCAATAAAATGTGAGGACATATTTCTAAGATCTGTGCTATTGGTACTGCACCGCTCTGTCACATGGATTTGACTTGGGACGCCCTACAGAGAGCAGTGCATTTGTGGTTTTCGCCGGCACAGTGGGTCTGCTTGGCTGACTGGGCCATGCCCTCTGCTGCCGGGGTTCATCTCCACTCCATGTACACAGATTTTACACATTCACACATCTGAACCTCCCACTTTCCACGCCCCCCCACCCCCAAATCCAGGCCAAATTAAAAAAAAAAACAATGTAAACCATGTTGTCTTGAGTAGATTGAGAGTAGATTGCGAGAATTGGTTGGACTTATCTTTGACTTCTGTAGACTGACGTCGCGCTGCGTCAGCCCCTGAGCCATCACCTGCGCATCACAGGTGTCCTTATCTGCCCTACAATTGCTATTTCAGATCTCCAGTCACACCCTTATGGGATAGATAATACTCTTTTGCACTAGTGGGCTTTTTCCTGTATAACCTGGAACAACCCTCCCCTCATGTCTCTTTTCATAAATGGAAAATATGATGGCATCTTCCACATCGCACGTCTATTTCCATCCGTCTGCTCCTCTTTCCTCAAGATAAGCAAACAGATGGATCCTGTTCGAGAGCGCCCCCACCCCCTCTCCACTGACAACTGCACGGCAGGCCATGCGCACACACCACTGGCTCTGCTTTCCTGAAGCCAGTTCTTTCTGATATTGATGCGTTTCTTTTTTCCTGACATGGACACCATTGTTTCCCCTTTTCTATGCCCAAACCAGAGTTGCCCCCCCCCTTTTCCCACACCAGTCTGCCTTTTCAATGACCCTATTCTAAGAAAAAAAAAAGTATATTATAAAAAGACTCCTCACAGTCACATGAGTGCCATGTAACATTACAGCATACGCTTGCCCTCTTCCTTTCATTCACTAACAAGCGGCCTTTCTGTGGGGAGACACTTTACTTTAATGGCTGCATTCATGACAGCTGTAGTATTTCTGGGCTTTTGTCTGGGCTCATTAGCTGTTATCATTTTTATGACTGGGGCAGTGGTGGCCTAATGGTTAGGGAGGCACACTTGTGATTGAGAGGTTGCTAGTTCAAATCCCCAACCAGCAATGTACTACTGAGGTACCCAGATCAAGGTACTACTCCCAGAGCACTAAATTAGCTGCCCCCTGCTATGTCACATAAAATTAAATGTCACATCAAATGAAGAGGATGTATTTCATTGCTGTAAAATGTTAAAAACATGAGTTTTCCATTTCAAATGTGCTTTAAAAACACCTCTGAAGGATGAGTGAGATGCATCTTACCCGTTTGGAGATCTGAATATCCATCATAAAGTAATGCACATGCTTTTCGCCTTTGTTCAGCGCCAGCTTTTTGGTCATGACAGCCACCAGCATGGCAGTACAGGCCACTCCCTGAAGACAAATACACAGAACAACCCTTCAGTCAGAACAAGCACAGCACATTTTTTATTGGTACAAATTCACCTCTGATCACACTGGGAGGGTAACAACGCTCTAACATCTAATCTCTAAATTTCCAGCTACAATGACATCTCATAATATCCAACCATCCATTTTCTCAAACCACTTGTTCTATTCAAGGTCACAGGGCATCAGGAGTGTATCCCAGAGGCTACAGGTTCAAGGCAGGGAACAACCCAGGATGGGGAGCCAACCCATCACAGGGGACACTCACACACACACACACACACCTACAGGAAATCTTTTTGGACAGTGGGGGGAAACTGGAGTACCCATAGAAAACCCCACGATGACACAGGGTGAACATGGAGACTTGAACCCTGGTCCCAGTTGTGTGAAGAAACAGTGCAGATCACTGCGCCACCAGCCCACCCCTAATATCCCCTCAATCATTATTAAAATAATACAATTGATATGCAAATAGATATTTATACTTAATCCATTTTTGTTCATATTATCTCATATATAAATAATATTCTGATTTACACTTAATTCTTTTAAAATAGTAATGCATTGATTAAAAAGACACTGAAAAAAAGCCTCTGTATCTTTCACTTTCATTACCATTTTGATATGATGTAAAAAAATATTGTTTCTCGGTTGTTTTGTGGCTACCATGCGGGAATGTGCACAAACGGCGCCCACTAGCTGCCCATCAAGTCCACTGACTATTTTATAGTCTGGAATGACTTGCAGTTGTACAATTAATAATGCTGTATGATCAGTTATATTTGCCTTTTAAATGTATATATCATACAGCTGTTTCATGTGCTTACAATATGCTTCTCTTTTTCTCAAGCAGTCTCACCCTGTATAATCTTAGTATTTCCTTCCCAAAAGTAGAACAACAGATGAAATGCTGATACTGAGCAAGAACTCAAACTCTAGTAGTTATGTGAAAAAACACACGTTACAATGCAGCCAGAATTTCATAAACATCAATGACCTCAATGAATCATACATTTTTTCGAACTACAGTGGTACCTCAGTATACGTCCGCTTTGGAATAAGTCCAATTTGGTATACGTCCTGTTTGGACGCGAAAAATTTGTTTGGTATACGACCTTTGTTTGGAGTACGACTCGGGTGCTAGAACTTGTATGGGTCAAAATGAGTCACGACACCGCGCGCCACCCTTGTTTACCTCTCGAGTCAACGCCACGACTGCCCATGAGCGTCAGTATGCCAGTAGCTACCATTCAGTGAACAACCCCTGCTATAACTCTCTTTTCATTTATTTCATCTAATTGCTTTTGTATTTATGTATTTTAGTATTAAGCAGTGTTTCAATTATTTTATACAACCCCATCAATGTCTAATAATCCAATAACAATAAGATTTTTTTTCATGGGATCGGATTAATCATTTTCCTTTTATTTCTTATGGGAAAAATTCTTTGGTATATGTCCTGTTTGGTATAAGTTCAAGGATCTGGAACGGGTTAAGGACATATACCGAGGAACCACTATATATATTTTTTGTGAGACATCCTGAACAGGCCTATTTACGGCCAGTTCCTTATTCAGAAATTGATGAAGTAGTTCATTAAGCTCATATTCTATTTCATATAAAGCAACTTTGGTTTGCTTAAACACAAATGTACTGTCTTCTGCATACATGGGAGAGATTGGTGCAATACCTCTAACACTATGCTGGTTACTTGACTCCCCTCCAATACTTACACTGGGGGCCAAAATTGTGGAAACATATTCAATTTTTAGAGACTGCAAAACTTCATTCAACTGTTGTTCTAGTTACTTTAATAGTCCAATGTATGATATTTGTAACATTCTTTGATTGTTTATAAACATTACCACCAATATTCATACTTTTTAAATGTCAAAAATGCTAGGTGTTTTCACAATTTTGGCGACTAGTGTATGCAGTCGGAACACATAGCAGTTCATATAAATGAACTAAATGATCTAATTCATAGAATATCCATCCATCTATCCATCATCCATCTGTCCATCCATCCATCCATTTTTTATAACTGCTTATCCAGTACAGGGTCATGGAGAGACTGAAACCCATTCCAGGAAGCACATGGCACAAAGCAATGGATATCCCTCCCTCCCTCCCTCCCTACTTCCACCGATCCATCCATCCATCTATCCATCCATCCCCTTCCCTTTAGACTTATCCAATTCACTGTCACAGTAATCCAGGAGGCTAACCAGGGCCCTAAGTGTGTCTTTGTTTTCTGTGTATGGCTCCGCATTGGATTGCCATCTGGCCTAAAACGTAACCTGCTTGATGCTTGTACTTCCTGGATAAGAAAATTATTATTTCATAAATTATGGTGAAACTGAATAAGCAGCACCAACATTTGTTTTCAGGAAACTCAAGCACTGAGCCAATAGTTTATCAGAGATGTTGGATTCCCACTAAACCCACATACAGTATTTTCACATCCATTCTTAATAGTATAAGAAAGATGTGAAAATAGTAATATTATCACGGAGAGAAAATGGTTGAATTTGTTGTGCTGAGACCACAGTCTGCTTCATTCTGAATCCAAGTTTATAACAATATGAGTGGCATGCAGAGGAACTAAACTGGGAGATTACCTGCACTCCTTTTTTGCTTGAATGAGCAAAAGAGAAAAAGAGAAAGAATAAGGTGTGATTAACAACTAGCTAAAATGGCGTCCATTCTCCCCAGCCCCGATCAGACCTGCTCCCTTCTTTTTCTAGTTTTTATTTCCACAATTCAATTAAATTATTTCCATTTCAATGGTTAAATTGTTACTGGAAAAACTCCCTGTATGTCACAGGAAACGGTGAAAGACACATTTGGAATCACAGATGGCATCTCAGCACCAAAACCGGAAGGAAATATTTCACTATTCATAGTCCCCCAGTCACACATGACGAAGGACACAAAATGTTGATCGGACTGTAGTATTATAAATAAAGCTGGCCAAATCATGCAGGAAATCATGCATAATTTGCTGGGGTACAGATGCTATAACAGGAAGTGAGATTTAATTGCTAACTAGAAAACTCAAAAATCTGTGACGGTGAGCAGATTCTGTGGGAAATAGGGGCTTTTCATGGCACAGGTTGGCACATCCTCATTTTGATGCAGTGCCAAGTGCCATAAAGCTCCTAAAAATGGAGATGGTGGAAAGTTTTCTCTTAAAAAAAGCGGGAAAGCTTATAAAAACAAGGAGTGAAAGTGGAGTGTAGGCGTATTTTCCACTGTGTCACTAAGGTATCTCTGCCCAGCTTTCTCCCTTTGTGATATTGTGACTTGCACAGGTTATCAGTTGTAATCAGAAGCTGACAGGCCAGAGGTGATGCTGGGATCTAGCCAACAAAATGCTAATAAGCACCTAAATTTCTCCCCCCCTCACACCCACTCCAAAAACAATCCCTAATATTGCCCCCCACAAGTTGGGGTATATTTATCAGCTGCCTGGAACTTTCCCTTATCTCCACAAGCAGCCTGTAAAGTGATAATGACCTTTCAGAGCCAAACAGCCTAATGTTACATGGCACCTCCCTTCTTTGTGTGCTCTTTATTTTGGAGGTCTTGACAAAGGGCAGGTGGAGTTCAGTGGTTATTAAAATTAAGTACTGCATCCTAAAACACGTCAGGAGCAATTACTCAACATAATTACTTTCTCTGTGCTATTTTCTACTTTCTTTTGGGAAATGTTGGTTAAAATATTTTCTTTTTTATTTAATTAGTTTTTTCCTTATAATAAATGGAATAAATTCCATGAGATAAATCCCGTAAGTTCTGCTTCAGACTCTATGCAGGCATTTGGCTTGACTAAAACACTTTTTGAAAAGGCTTTATCCATTCATATTCGATAACCACTTTTCATACCGATCCGCTGCAGTTGTTAAGACCAGCGTCTAAGTATTTCCCAACCCAGTCCTCGGGGAACCCCAGTCAGTCCATGTTTTTGCTCCCTCCCTGCTCCCAGCCAATCAGGAACACCGAATACTTGGTACAGGTGTGCTGGGAGCTGAAAGGAAGCAAACACAGTGGAGCAAACACAGTCATCCTCATCATCATCACCATTATGATCATCACTGTCATCACCATCAATATCATCATCGTCATCATCACTATTGTCATCATCACATCAACATCATCATCATCATTGCTATCATCACCACCATGTCACAACCCTCTGCTCCCAGACATCATCATTATCTTCATCCTCATCATCATTATCGTCATCATCATCATCAATATCATCAACATCATTATCAACATCGTCGTCATCACCATCATCACCATCACTACTGTCATCTCACCATCATCATCATCGTCATCATCATCATCATCCCAGACATAATGATTATTCATTCTCATCATTATCATCACCCAGTTACACACATCATCATCATTATGACGATCATCGCCACCAAACCAGCCAATTACCATGACTCCGGCGAAAAGGCACACCATTTTCCCACAGGTGGTCTGTGGGGAAACATCTCCGTACCCCACGGTGAGGAACGTGATAGCGATGAGCCAGAGGGCAGTGTCCATGCTGCCAGTGGGCGCCTGGATCTGCCTGGGGGGGGGGGGGGGTGACAGATGGGATTAACTTACTGAGTGACCCCTCCTTGTACCTGCAAGTATTACCCATACTAGTATAATAAGGCTATAGCAGGATCTTGGAGATAAGAACAATGAGTCTTTAAAGTTGTATTAAAAACATAAATAACAGGGGCATGAAGTATAAAGAAACCAGAAGTCGCTGAGTGGGATATTTTTTTGAGTTATGTCTTTGATGGTGCTTATCTTCCATCAGTTATGGATTTACACCTTAATCCCAATTCCCAGCTAGATCTCATCTGACCACAGCCACTCCCCTCCCCCGATTCATCTACCTCTTCATATATATTCATGGGTAATTATGTACTGCTGTTTATCGATAATGTTTCTGAATCAACAGCATTAGTCAACTGCATTCTTCACAACTGAATCACATATTTCCCAAAAACTGCCTAAAATGAACTTTCACAATGCTTTGTGACTTGTGCTATAACAAATTAGATTTGTAAATTCTTACAAGAAACTTAAACCTCTGGCATTTACATATTAAACTTGGTTAAAAATACATGGATATGCCAAACGGACATAGGAAATAACAGACAGTTGACCCACACTGCACAGCTGCTGGTTCATACATGGAATTCAATGAATACAACAGAGAACTGAAATATTTCAATGAGGAGGCCTCATTGGCTTACATTTTTTTAGACAAATAATACTGAACTTGACTTCTGCTTGTACCTCTCGCAAAGTGTGAGCAGCCAGGACGCCGTCAGCCAGAAAAACAGGATGAAAAAGAGCAGCGTTCGCCCTGGGTATTTGTTCATGAGCACCTTGAGTACAAAGCGGAAGGTGAAGTTGATGTTGTTCAGCGAGCCGATGCTCCTGTAGGAGGCGCTTAAGAGCACCTTGCTGTGCAGCAGGATGGCCCTGTGCACCAGGTACAGCCGTAGGAACATCAGGGATGACATCAGCACCTCTGAGTCCAACAGAGCTCCTTTGTGCTGTGCTGAAGAGCAAAGACGAGAGGAGAAGTTGCTGCTTGTCCCTTGATGACTTCCTCCATTCTCATCGATGGCTTTCATGGAGGCATCCACGCTGGACAGCCAGTAGGTGGCAACAGGGTGGATAGCACATACCACCAGCTCCAAGGAGATGCCCAGCACTCGCTGAGTCGTCATGGCGATTCGCCAGTCCACCTGGTTGTGGTCAATCGTAAATAGCTGCAGGAGATCAGGGAAGCAGAGATCAGGGATCAGTCATGCAGCTCTTGGCAGGATGGTGAGGAAAGTTCTCCAGTGTTCGATGCAATTTTTATTTTCACAGCCCACCACAGATACAAATTATATTGAAAACAGACTCGTAAATTTGAAAACAGGCTATTAAAAACATTATTAAACATTAAGAAAATTTAATTATATGAACCTTGACCAGAGAACTTCCTTATTTCATGGTCTTCATAAATCATGAACATTTTCAGTTTCTATATGTGTACATTTCTGAAAAATCACATGATACTACAGTTGAGACTGTTATCAACAGCAAAATTGGACTGGGGTGAAGGGTGCTGCACATATATAGATTCTGAGTAATGGGGTTCATGGGACGAAGTGGGACAGGGTTTCAGCCGGAGAATGTCACACCCCAGGGACAGTGGCGATAAATTTTGTCTGGGGGAGGGGGGACACAATAAGATTTGTTGAACAGTGGGAGGTGGACTGGTATAATTTGTCCAGCCCACAAACAGGACAGCCCACTAAGAATTCCTCAGATTCTACCGAATAGCCATTCTGAAATGATTCATTTTATGAAAAATTGCACTGGGGCATTTCTTATAGGAAGCAAGAAAACTACAGTGTACCATGTTTAAATTTAGGGAATTTAAATTTAAGGAACTGTAGCAGCTTGGATCGAAAACTGGTTAACAGACAGGAAGCAGCGGGTTGTTATTAGAGGCACAATGTCACAGTGGGCCTGCGTTCACAGTGGGGAATCGCAGGGTTCAATTTTAAGACCACTATTGTGTCTAATTTATATTCATTACATTAATACCAATATATACAGTAAACTGGTTGCAGATGACACCAAGATGGGTGGTGTAGCAGATACTGAACTAGCAGTACAGAGGCTACAACGGGATCTTGATTTAATTAGCGACTCGGCTGAAACTTTGAAGATGAAATTTAATGTAGATAAATCTAAAGTAATCCATGCAGGAAGCAGAAATATAAAGTACAGATATTTTACGAGTTCCACTAAAATAAAGGTAGCTGATTATGAGAAAGACCTTGGTGTGTATGCTGATGCTTCTATGTCCTACTCTAGTCAGTGTGGGGAAGCAATAAAAAAGGCCAATAGAATGTTGGGTTACATCTCTAAGTGTGTGGAGTTTAAGTCAAGGGAGGTGATGCTACGATTATATAATTCCTTGGTAAGACACCACCTAGAATTTTGTGTGCAGGTTTGGCCACCATACCTTAAAAAGGACATTATTGCATTTACTGTACACGGCATGTGCTAATGCTGCAACCGCCCTATTTGAAGCATTTGCCCTGGCTAACCAGTCAGAACTGATGTCCTTAATTTTATATTCTAATTCATCTACTTGTATGCTAGACCCTATCCCAACAAAATTATTCAAAGAGATGATCCCGTTAAATCTAGACAAGACTGAGGTTCTTCTTACTGCCACCAGAAGTAAACTATCTGACATCACAGTCAATCTGGATGGACTATCTATTACACCAAGTACTGTTGTTAAAAACCTTGGTGTTATTCTAGATTCTGATCTTTTGTGTGATGTACATGATGAACATTAGCCATACTGGCTGCCAGTTAGATTTCGTGTTGACTACAAAATACTGCTCTTAACCTATAAAGCTTTAAATGGTCTTGCACCGCAGTCTGTGAGTGTCCTCATTTGCAACTGTATTCCTAATTGTATGCTTCAATCGCAAGATGCAGGTCTTCTATCCATACCCAGAATAAAGAACGTTACCTTTGGGGGAAGAGCATTTGTTCATAAAACACCACAGCTATGGAATAAACTTCCTATTAGTGTGTCAGACCTCAGACACAATCTCTGCTTTTAAGTCAAGGCTTAAGACATACCTCTTTAGCCAGTTTTTTGGACAGTGTAATCCCCTTTTCTAAGGTGAATGGGAAATCTGGAAGTTCATGATCATTTGAGATTAAAGGTGAAAGGAGGGATTGGTGCTGTCGTCCTGCCACTCTCGTCGATCACATAAGCTGTTGATGGTAGTTTGGCTTGACGCCAAAACCCCTGAAAACCCTCATGTCTGTGCTTCCTTCCAGGTCTTTCTTTTAGCCAGGCTGTCATAGTTACTTTAGTACTGCCAGAGGTTAGGTGTAGGGCAGTAACTCTTCTCCATCTTCTCTTTTCCAAGCTGATGCCAAGCTGACACTACACCGCTTAACCCCTCACCTGGACTCCTTGTAGATAACCATATGAAACCAACTGGGACTTTTAAAACTATATGGACTAAAATTAATGTCATTGTAAATACAGTTTCATGCTCCCCGGTCGCCCAGAGGAGGATGGGGTCCCCTTGGAGTCTAGGTTCCTCTCAAGGTTTCTTCCTCCTAGAGGGAATTTTTCCTTGACACTGTCGCCTCAAGCTTGCTTGGTGGGGTTCGGGCCAGTTATATGTGAAGTGCTTTGTGACAATGACTGTTATTAAATAAAATTGAATTGAATTGCTGCCTTGGAAAGGGTTCAATGTAGGGCTACAATAATGATTTCTTATCTTAGAGGAATGTCTTATGAGTAGAGGTTAGCTAACCTGAATCTGTTGGGTTTCAAGCAAAGGACACTAAGGGGGGACATGATCCAGTTATATAAGGTTCTAACAGGACTAGATGCTGTTCAGCCAAATGGCTATTTCAGTAATAGTTTAAATACTAGAACTCATGGCCATAGGTGGAAATCAGAGGGAGAACATTTTAAAATGGATCTGAGAAAGCACTTATTTACGCAGCGTGTAATTAGAGTATGGAATAGTCTTCCTGTAAGTGTAGTGCAAGCTAAAACTCTGGGTTCCTTTAAGTCAGAGCTAGATAATATTTGAACAACTCTGAGCTATTAGTTAAGTTCTCCCCAAACGAGCTTGATGGGCCGAATGGCCTGCTCTCGTTTGTAAATTTCTTATGTTCTTATGAATGGCAAATGAAACCATCTCAGGAACTATTAAACGAGAACCGAGAATTTATGCCTCTGAAACCTGAGGAAAGAAAAGTTTTTATCATCACAATATCAGGACCAAGATGGCGGTGCATGCATGTGCGGCAGCTCCTAGCTCTCTGGTTTGGTGTCAGTCCTAGTATTGTTGTGCATTTAGTATAAAATAACAATAAAGCTACTATTTTATTCACCTGCTTTACATATTTGGGTATTTTTTTTAACAATATCACATACCTAGGTCATAATTTCATTATTTTCCTTACAATTTTATCATCTATAATCTTGCATGTCCCCTTGCCCATTTTTTTTTTAGTTGGTTTTAAAACCAAGATAAATCCATCTAGGCTGGTGATCTTGCATGAAGAGCTTCAGAAGCAGGGAGGGGGCCCAGTGTCACAGCAGATGGGACAATGGCAGCCTCTGTTCTGAGGAAGATGAAACTCAAGAGGTATGTGACAACCGTGCCTTACGACACTGGGAGGTTAAGTTTATGGCACTTATCTAAACAGACAGAACACACTGTGAATTCTTCCTTTTGGCTCATCGGATTGTGACTCGGGGAGTGTACTTGCTAACTTAAGAGGAAAAAATGAGGACGTTTCTTCTTCAGAACTCAGGTTGTGTCCAAACATGACAAACCTGCTAGCTCCAGCATGGTACTTAATTCTTTGCAGAACCCTTCTTCGTTCTGCCCCCTTCAACGCTTAACCGATTCTGTGGCCTCCTGAACCTCGCAGCAGCGTCCCACTCACAGCTACAGCCGCAGTCTCCCACGCGGAACAGCGGCGACCATTTCAGCAATTGCGGCAATGGCTGCTACCTACCCAAGAGCCACGTTTCAGGAGTCTCCATTTTTTTTTTAATTTACTATGAAGGTGATTTATAGCTACTTTTATGGTGTGACCCGTAGAATATTACATGCCACAAGGTCCTACTTAGGAGCAAATAATTATACAAGATCCATTTCAGAGCTTAGCCTTCTCTACATTAGAATTAGCGTAGCGATGTCCAAGGCTAAAGGGGATGGGGGGTCAGGTGTCTTCATATTCTCACCGAATATGCAGGCCTAGAACGTGGTAAGATCACACATCACATGTCTTTGTGTGTCCTTGTGCTTCGAGTGCAAACCCACCTCAGATGTGCGAGACTCATGACCAAAGGAATCACCCTTCCTTTTGCTTGAACTGCTATCATGGAATCCCAAGGACAACGGCGAAGCCTTTTAAGGTGGAGTGTCCCCAGACATTTGACCAGCTACAAATAAATCTATGGAGACTCACCCTGATGTCCTTAATGTGGAAGGCCACAATGAGAATCAGCAGGCAGCCGGTGGACAAGCTGATCAAGCCGTTGATGATAAAGGCATAGATTGAGGTCTGTACAGGAAACCAAGAAAACAACAAAACAAAGGGAGAAAAAGTATTAAAATATTCTGACAAGTTTTAATTCGGTTATGATTCTCCCTTGTGTGCGCTGAAATGCCAAACAGGCAAACTGCACTTCATTGACACCTTTAACTAGAATAAATGACCGAATAGGTAAACAGTGACCTGCAGGCTTACGAAGCCGCGGAGTATGAGCATGTGGCCTTGGGTCACCCAAAAAAATGAAAAAGAAAGAGACTCCCGGTACACCAAACTCTTCATAAATCATTTATACAGAATTATATCACAAGAGTATACAGTAGACAGGCATTTATATTAACTAAATAATAGCTAAATATAAGGCATTTTATTTTTCATATGGATTAATGCAGTCATTAATTTTGATAGATAATATGTAGTATATTTACAATTCAATACCATTCAAAAAACTACAAATACAAACTTTAATTTTTTATACGTTTATCTGCACATAGCTATTCTACTAAATTTAGCATAGATCACCATGTTTATCCACATGTATATTTCAAAATTCTTGAATGAAAAGCACGTGGTATATAACTCAAGGAAAGCATTATGCATATGGTTTTTATGAAGATGTGAGTAACAAACAGGAATGCCAGGGGTAATTTGTATTCTTGGTCCATGCAAATGAATACACTGACAAAGCTACAACTCATAGTAAATATTAACTTGGTGGGATGAAGAGGTTATGCATTTTAAATGAAGTGGGGCAAAGGGTAGATGATCACCAATTTAAGCTACATTTTATGAGTAACATTTCTCTGTATGTTAAACATAACAGCTATCTGCAAGTCTATAGGCAGAGGAAGATCTACAGAGGAAGATCCAGAAATACACTGAAAGTAGTGTGGATAGAAAAAAACAACATGGCTCTTTTTTACCCAAATGCCTGGTGTCTGTTTGTGCCACTGATGTTACAGCAGGGCCTGTTCAACAGGGGACAAACTAATGTCTGTTTTTTGCACTTCACTGTTTCAAGAAATAATTGGTAAGCGTCAGACACAACTTTAGGGGGAATTTTAACACAGTGAAGTTCAGCTTTTCTGGTATTATGTGACGTATCTTGGCAACATATAGCATTTTCCACAATTTTACTATTAGTATTTGCATCATGGCTATTTTTATCCAACGGTAATTAACCTTCACATAAGTGTAATGCTAATTTGAAACTACGTTATATCACACTGGCTGTACACCACATTGATTCCTTTTGTATTCCGTGTTGTCCTTCCTTTCCTTTCCGATATACTGTTTGTCTGAAACTGGCCTTAACTTGTTACACCTGTGTGACACCAAATCTGTTTACCCAGGCTTATCAAGTAGGAGCATGACAGTCCTGTCAACTCCTCTGCACTACCCAAAAGCAGAAATGCTCATTCCTTCTCAGTGCCTCCGCTGAAGTGAAAATTTGGTCAAATGTCAGACGGAAGGGCATTTTTTTAGATGTTTTTTTCCATTACTTAGGTGATACGTTAGGCTGGCTAACCTGAATGCCCCTAGACATTACTAATATGCATTTAGTAATAATTAAACTATGCTGGAATCCCTGTGATAATAAATGTAACATCACAGAACAACTACCATATTGTTTTTTTTTTTTCCCGAAAGGCTCAACACGCTGAAGTGTTATCAGAAAACTATAGAAACACATCCTCTTGGCAAGCTGTTACTTCTGACATGCTGCAAGCCAGGAAACTGGTGTAGATTACTCGATAGTGACAAAAATAACCCTGATCTCCATCTATATATATTTCAGCAGATTAAAACTTACATACTATCACAGGACAGTGCCGTCGGGCAAGTAAAACTAGCCTATATCTCTGGAAATGAGCAGAGAACCCCGTTTAACTGATCCGGATACAAATTAACACAGACATCGTTTTTGGGGGTAAGTGAACTCTCACACCACGGAGACACAGCACTTTTACATCATTAGAGGTCAAGACGTTAATGCCTCATTCAAAACAAACAGCACTTATACACCAAATGGTGTGGAAAGATACAATATGACCTTGGGCATTCCACCTAGGAAGAATAATAAAGTGTGGAAAAACAGCCTTAAAGAGCCCATTTCCATCATGACCTGCCATTTAAAGAATGGCTTTTCCAGGAGAATGTTACGCTTAGATACACTGGCATGCTGCTGCCCAGTTCGCAGAGTGATCACCTATTAGCAAGCAAAATAAAGTCAGCGAATTGCTAGGATAATATATAAACACTTCATAAAATGTCATCACTTTTTAAATGAAGCTATGGAGGATATCACTTGTATATTTTACAGCAAGTACATGTGAAACTGCGGCATGCAGAGAATGTGACTTGGTGTTTCCTTTGCTATGAGGAAGTTTTAAATTACACTTGGGTTAAGGGGTCACTTAAGCACAGGAGCGTCACTGGGGATTTATGAAAATGGGGCTTTTACTAAGGGGGTCTGATTTTAATGAAAATGAATGAGAACATGCTATTTAAACTGTTGAGTGTACATTTACTGGGGTGGGGGTCCTGCATAAGCATGTTACAGACACACAAAGATACACAACCTTTACGAAAGATGTATTATTAAGATATCAGCGTTACGTGGGAATATAAAGAATTTACTGAACTGGTGGTACCCCTAGTACTTGTATCATTCATTTCTTAGCATGTCATTGTGTTTTCGCTGTAATTGGTTTGATTTTTATGCATTGTTTTGGATTTTGCTATCCCTCTGTGTACCACAGGACTACACTACATTTTATAAGACATTTTCATTACCATATAATCAATGATACTTTTTGAAACTTTTACATCTAAACGATTTTTATCCAACGGTTTGCAGCCTACGTATTTCTTTTCTAATGAGACTTGCCTATTAGCTTTAAATCTTGAAAGGTTCCAATTTAATGGGGAAAGGGAAAATAACAGGGCCACGCGACTGTTATAAATGGTAGGCCTGTTTACTGGTTTGGGGAATTCTTTGTGCCTGTTATCTGACGAATTGCTGGCTGAGTTGATGTGCATGTCTGACAGATGAAAAATGCTGATCGGTGAGGATGTTGGGAGATTACTTAGCATTACAACGCAGAGATAACGCTGTGCAACTGAGAACAGTGTATGTCCAAGAAGCAATTGCATTTTTAATACAGAATTAGCTTGTTCTCTAAATTTACGGATACATTATCTTAACTCCCATAAGCTGCACTGCCAGAAATCTGTCATAAATGATGTCTGGCTCACATTCTATGCTGTGACTTCAGTCAATGGGCGTTAATATTACCGATCAGGCTGCTAACGCGACATATCAACATACGTTACCACGAAAGTTACTCTATTTTATTATTTGATCAATAATAAAATGAATATTATGAATCTAAAATAATTAACATAGCGCACTATAAGCATGCGCATTTTTGAATTTATAAGGAGCACCGGCTTCTTCTGGTTTAGTTTTCAGTCTAAGAGCTCAAAGACAGTTAAAATACAATTACGTTATGCGAAGTGTAGGATGTCCAGACCTTACACCATGTGCTTCTTGGTACACATAGAGATATGAATCTGTCAGCACATTAAAATTAGTCTTTTTACTCTGATACTATATCTAACATGATACACTATAATTAGGACTGGAAATTAAGCACGCTTACTTAATTTACTATATGTTAAGTAATTGGGACGAAGGTTGAGTAAACCCCTGAATATAATAATATATAATAAAATACTTCATAAAATACTTCACATCATTACTGCTTTGTAAATACTATCAGAAGTATGCCGATAACCAGCGTTTCTTCTCCGTCCAGTCACGCAAACTTGTAAGCAGCAGCAGCAGGTGGAAACCGAGCACAAGTTCTGAGAAGATAAGCTGTTACACTCAGTAAATAGGCCTAATCGTGGAGCTGTAATAAAGCCTTTGCTGAAATGATAGGGCTTTTTGTCTGACCGGTTAGATTGCATTATTTCGATATTTCGAAGCTTCTAAAATTGCAGGCTTACACTTTAGTTGTTTGTGAAGGTCTATCAATTTAAATTGTCTTAATTTGAGTAAGCGTTTAAGATGTTCACCTACCGGTCGGTATATGACAGGGCAAAGCTCGGCGTGCAGTATCATAAGCAGGATTCCCAGGATCGCAGTGCTCAGTGCCCATGCACATAGACGCTTTTTGTCCTCCAGTAAAAACTTTCTGTCCCGTAGTCTGTACAAATTATCTCCTTCAATGGGAGTTATTCTCTTTCCTGGTTGAGACAAGGGCACTCTAATCTCCGTCATATCGCCACCGTTACTATTAAGCAGCCCATCGTAATTTTTGTTGTCCTGTTTATAGTCAGCGTACAGGTTGCGGGCCGTCATCTCCATAGCGCGTCCACATCGGCTTCTCCTTCCACCTTTCGATTCTTCTTTTTCTTCGCCGTCGTCTTCTGCTGCTTCGTCCTCTCCTTGTCCGCCCTCCCCTCCAACCGAACTCTCCCCCCGGTTGAGGGTAGGCATAGCACGATAAGCGACTCTCTACCACACCTTCTTCTCCTCTCCGCAGGTCACCAAAGAGCTGAGTTTGGAGAAAGACCGAGCGCTTGCCTGCAGACCCGGAGTCGGCGTTTTAAGAGCGCGCACATCTGGCACAGCTGTGCGGCTCCACTCATTTGCATAGATGGCACATGGGAGAGAGCGCCTATCTGCCGCCTCTTCTTACTTCTCTTTGCACGGATACTCACAGAAAGATATTGTTCTGCATGAAATGGTAGCAGAGCGTTTTCCTTTTATGTGTTCACCAACTCTTTCTACACCAGTGACAGTAGATGGTTTGAATTGATGTGTTATGTGTAAATGATCCCCCAAACACACACGCACAATTGATATTTTAAATCAAATTAACACTTTTTGTAGTGCATATTAATTTTTATCGCTGTCGGTGTTTGTTAATTTCCCTTTCTATCACTTGGACTATCTACATCGCGATATTTTTAAAACACATAGAAATGCTATTCTCAGTCTCCCTTTAATTTGGTTGAGTCTTATGTGCAAATAGAATAAGGCGACAAATTACTTCTTCCTATGGGTTTAAGAAATTAGGGGACTTGTACCCCCAATATTTCATTATTTAATTTTGGATTAAAATGGCAAATCACACCCCCCCCCCCCCAATAAATAAACCTTCGTATTTAAATTAATAAGTTGGGTCCCTCTCATACGCCGTTGCATTGTGTTTTTTTTTTATTGTCAGAATTATTACAGTTAATTTGAATATCTATCAGTTCTTGGTATCGTCACAAACTACCAGTTTGTCGGTAGTATCAGTAATGTAACGTCCAACTTCTTTCTACACCAGTGACAGTACAGTGAGTGACATCTGGTGGTGAAAAGTGTCACTGCCTTAAGGGAATGAAATAAAACGTGCATTTTCGTAGTTGCAGCCATTTGTGTTTTGCATCAAATAAGAAAAATATGTTATTTTCTGCTGTTCTACTGTAAGATGGTATCCTTCTTAGGCAGGTTGAGGGTGGCACTAACCTTAGGAAGTCTGAAAAACAAATAATGAGGACAAGTCATGTGCTGGAGTCAGGAAAGGAGTACTATGAATCTCACACACGCACATGCCACAGAAGGATCTTGGCCATTTACACACTATTTCCCTTTGTACTGAGATCATGCAGCTCTTACAAGAGAGTGGGCTTACAAGCATAAACTTCAGCAGGGGAGAAATTTTAAACTCGAGCTGGAAGTTGTATACTGATTCCAAACAAAAAAAGACCAAAAGAGTTCTTAAATTTCCTGCAGAGTATTTTTTAGTGCCTGTACTTTTGTTAACTGTGCTGGTATTAAAAATCCAGAATACTTTACCCCTATTCCACCAAGCAGATGCCTGATATGAATGGAAAAAACTGCGAGGTTAATAGAATTACAGAAGAGGGGCATCATACATCCAAACATTACTAATGGATGTTACACAATGAAATCAACATGATCAAATACACTTTTTTACATTTACACTGATGCCATTTAATAATGCAAAAAAATGACAAAATAAGAGTACAAACAGGCATTCTCCAGGTTTGCATGGCTAGCAAACATATTTCATAAAATGCACAAAAATAAAGGATTGATAGCAAAGGTTCAACAAAGGCCACATGATTATGCAGAACATAAAAGTAGGATATCAAATGTAGAACATAATTACAAAACTGCTTACAGGAATCCAGTGTTTCACTGATTACAAGATACAAAGTGCCCTTAAAACATGTTGTACCTGTCAGCATTTTATAAATTGCAGATTCTCATCTTGCATCATTTTCTGCTTGTGAAAGTATGAGAAAAAAATACACAGCACTGCAAAGAGTAATTTTACAATAAAGGCATGGCACAAATGACTGAACCACAGCTATAAAAGATACTCTCTCTTAAAATACAAAAATAAAATACATTTATATGCATAAAAACATTAAATACAGTAAGTGCACATAATAGAACAATCACACAACTGAAACAGAAAAATCAGCAATTTTGTTTTTCATGAAGGCAATTAAATAAGTTACAATAAAAAACTGCAGTGAAACTGCAGTATGAAGCAGTGAAATTTAGAACATCAGTTTGCTTCAAGTTTGTCAAATTTGCACATGAACCAATTTGCATATTACAAGTGAGGTATCATTAAGAATACAAATATATAAATGTGTACAAAGATACAATATATATAGCTACAAGCAAAAGACCAAAAAAATCATTTCTAGTGAGGAAAAGCTCATAGTCAAGGCATAGCCAACAATCTGAATAGAAAAAGAAAAACATAACTATTTTGGTTGAACAATGTCAGTAAAAACAATTAGAAAAATACTGGCCCCCAAAAGTGAATCAAAGAATGAATTATAGATAATTCTACAGCAATGGAATCGGTGCAATTTGAGGCACATTTTGTAGAGGTATCACAATGTATCTTATAAAAGGAGCTGGCTGACAAGGACATGTTTTAGATATGCATTTGGCTGAGCACACAGCTGTTACAAATGACAGAGGGCATGACCCACGTCTCACTAGGCTTTCACTGTGCATTTAGGGAAAAAAAAGTTTGTTTTCCATGAAGGTGCAGAGTAGCAGTGCTGACCAAACGAGGCCAAGGAGAGTCAGGAATTCATTTTTGTCATTTCTCATTACGCATAATTTAATCTAGATACTGTGGCTAATACCTACACGGCAGTAACAGCTAATTTTATATTCAAAATTAATAATGAATGTTGAAGCTTACTGAATAGAAAACTGGTTATAAAAAACCAGGCAACCGTAAAGTGTAAGCCCAGTTAAATGCTTGATTAGTTGCTGTAGTGCTAGCTAACGTGTAGCATTCAAAGAGCACCCCATGAAAAGGACAAAGTGCAAAAGACAAAGGCTGAAGAGAATTAAACATCATGGCATAGTTACGGGTAGTCTGCACTGTGGGCTGTCCTCAGCTTAAAAGCAGTATAAATATAGATAAAACAAATAAAAGATAAAATGGATCACAAACACTACTCTATTCAATGACACACAAAACATTCTTTAAAACTATTGACATCATTTGACTGCACTTAACCAATCACAAAATGAAATGCTGAGAAGCCATTGCTGAAACGGTACCTGAAGTTGTTTGGTTATGATGTTTGTTTGTTTTTTAAATGACATGGTATTTGGAGGGGAAAAAAAGGCAAAACACCGATGTAAAATATCAAGAAATGAGTTCACAGCTTGTCCTGTTATAAAACAGTGGTGAAAAATAGCAAAAGAGATCTATTCCTTTGCGCATGCCATGGGCTGCAGTGTGGCTTGGGGTATGATGAACTGAGGAGCTGGCTTTTGGAGGACGTAATACCTCAGCATCGGCGCCGAGGATGTTGGGACAACTGCTGTGAGGAAGACGGGGCTCTTCTTCTTATACTGTGACCACACGGGTGCTACATGATAGAAGCATGGGAGGCTGGGAGCCTAAGGACAGAGAGAGACAGCGTGGGATGGGTTCAGCATCGGTTGAGTATTGGTGGCACACGTCGAGCAATGATATGCTGAATTGATGATTGTGGCATCAGTTACACAGCTTAAATTTCTGCCCGACAACAAAGAAAATAATTTCCATTGATCCTCTGACACACAAAGAGGTTACTGAGAGTTTTAGCCCAGGACTTAATTTCTCATTGCAGTTCTTGGTGTCTTAAAACCCACAGCCAAATAAAGCCCTGCTTCTCTTCCTACCATCTGCACATCACTGGAATCCATTTCACCACTGAAGTGTGGGTGACAATTTCTTCTGGTGAATTGGGATGGATGAATGGGAAGATGTAGGGAACCAGACTCATGTTATTCATGCAACCCAGAGGGACTGAGGGGCAAAGGGCGGCAAGAAATGATTAGGATGAGCAGGCCTAATCGCTGATGGCTTTTTGGGAAAAATTTTCAGTTAAAAAACAAACCAGCAACAAAAATCGCTACACTGTTTGGTTTACGCCAACCGAAAAAGTTTTAGATTGAAATTTGTTTGAAGTCGCATCAAGAATCAGTGCAGTTCTGATGGTTGGCATTAAGCAGATTTCAAGATTATAGGAAATAAATCTTTATTATTGTAGTGCTGTTTTACAGGTAAAATAAATATGGGTTTAATATTTTATACAAGTTTTATGTGCTTGATGCGTGGCTCCCTTCATTATTTCCACTTTATTTTGAAATTTCAGTCTTTCAGCTGTGTGTGTGTGTGTATATATATATATATATATATATATATATATATATATATATATATATATATATATATATATATATACATACATATACACACACACACACACACACATTTCTGGAATTTTATTTTACTGGATGTGCAAGTAAAGTTTAACAGGAATTTGGTTTGATGAAAAGGGAATAGAAAATGTAGGTTTTGCACCCTTCCCTCCATTTATTAAGGTTATGTTTACGTATTGCACATTTTAAAATGATATATAGTAAAATTAAATATCAGATCAGAAGTTATGGCTTGTTTTGGCCTGAGGGTAATTATGATTTCTTGGAGCCAAATTCAGTGATAATTAATGATCTTATAGTGGATAACAAGACTGACCTGCTATTTTTAACAGAAACCCGCCACAATGTAGTGAGCCTGTGCATTTGTCCAGAAGGTTGTGTGTTCAAATACCACGGCCAGTAATGTAATTATATTACCACTGGGCCCTTGAGGAAGGCCTTTAACAACCCTCCCCCCCCCGGCAACTGATCGCTGGCTTACCCCGCTTTCACTGCTTTGGACAAATGGGAGTGTTAGCAGTGGTTAGCACTGTTGCCCTGCACCTTTGGGATCCAGGTTAGAGTCTCCGCCTGGGTCACATGTTTGCGGAGTTTGCATGTTCTCCCCATGTCGTCATGGGGTTTCCTCCGGGTACTCCGGTTTCCCCCCACAGTCCAAAAACATGCGGAGGCTAATTGGACTTGCTAAATTGCCCGTAGGAGTACATGTGTGAGTGAATGGTGTGTGAGTGTGCCCTGCGATGGGCTGGCCACCATCCTGGGTTGTTCCCTGCTTCGTGCCCATTGCTTCCAGGATAGGCTCCGGACCCCCCACAACCCAGTAGGATAAGCGGTTTGGAAAATGGATGGATGGATGGAGTGCTGCTAGTGAAAAAGGTTAGTCAGGAGTCATGCATTATATACATCGGCTACCCAGGTCCAGCACTGATCACCGCAGCTGTCTGAGCAATTTACCTGTGATATTCTGGCCTTTGGTTCCCGGGGCTCCCTGATTCTAGGCCTCATGGCGATTCCCAAGGGTTTGCCTGTTGTGTTCCTGTCCTTCTTCGGATTCTTCTCATCCATTTCACCTTTCATTTCTCTCTCTTTCCCTTCTTCTTCATTGTCACTGGAAGCAGTGGATCCACAGTCAGAGGAACTTGCAGAATGATAGTCGGAGGTCTCTGGACTACCCTTGTCTATTTTGGCCATTCCTTTGTCTTCTTGCACTTTCTCCTCCTCCCATTCCTTCTGTTCCTCAAAATGGGCTACAGTGAAGGAAGGGGAACCCTCTCCCAAGCTTAAAAAAAAGAAAACATTTATAACATGTAATCTGATGAATGATGAACGATATGAGCAAAAGGTGGTGTCAGCAAAACTTCCCCCCACACTTCCTCTATAAAAATTAACATCAAACTCAGCAATTAAGTCGTTTTCATCATAATTTCAAATACTCCTACACTTGTCCTGTTCCTCACTCCTATCACCAGATCAAACAAACTGCAGAAATGAATCACTTCCTGTGTGACTCAGTTCTTTTGGTGGAGTCGCATTAAAGAGTGACTCACCGGGCACACACCTCCCCAGGATCGATCCAGATGCTGAATTCAAGGGGCAAGCCCAGTTCTGCTGACTTCAGTCCACATTCTTCACAGGCTTGCTGCAATAATTCATCACAGGGACCAAATCTGTTTATCCTGATACATCTAGAAACACAACACATGAATATCAGTTCTACACCAATCAAGGCTAACAATACTGTATTCTTTACTGAATTTAGCTGATAAGTACAGAATGCAACACTGAGGAAAGACTGACAAATAAACATTAATAATGACCATTCCTATTGCAATCATCTGGAAGTGGATGGTATAAAATTTGAAAAACAGTAGTGATGTTGATCTGTATTGTCAGGGTTAAGCGGTCCAAAGAGATTATGGACAGTAAGTGATGGTGTTATGTTATGGTCAGTATAGGACTGCTTCTTTTCCAGAAGGTTGTGTTTCTTGGAAGATACAAGGTAACAAATTCCTTAGTTTCTTGTAAAGCCACCATTAGGTTTAATGGTATTTCTGCATGGCAAGCTCAAGGAAAACAGTAAACTTTAATATTTGGAAAAAGAACGGAATCTACCTATGTTATTGTTTCCCCACAACCAACCCCTCAGCATTTGGAGATGGAAGGAGGTTCCCAGTTTCGTTCAAGATTCCCTGGTTTTATTACCTGAAAGCCTGCCCCCTGCTGGGGTTCTCTGGGTACCAGTGGTCAGAGAACTTGGCGCACAGCAGTTCTTTGAGTCTGGTTGAAAAGTGAGCAAGCCTGTCGTTATCGACGCCACCCCGGTGCTGGGCGAGGCGCTTCAGGAAGTCCACCGCTGAGCTTACTTCCCTCCTCATTGCGCGCTGTGGGGAGAGATTCCACCCATTGGCTGATTGTTTTCCTAATATTGCATTAATAATAATGCAAACTGTATGACTGCATTTTATCTAGCATATGACTGGCGCTAAATGAAAGCCAAAACAATTTCCAATACATTGTCAAAATACAGTATACCTACAAATGATTAATTTCTGAACATTTAGTAGTATCTTTATTAATGCCCAAATGATATACTGGGCAAAGACTTGTGTACTGCACTTGAGTTCAAGAGCTTTCAATATAATTATAAATACACAAATAAATCATCCATCCATCAATTTTCCAAACCGCTTATCCTACTGGGTCGCGGGGGGTATGGAACCTATCCTGGAAGCAATGGGCATGAGGCAGGGAACAACCCAGGATGGGGGGCCAGCCCATTGCAGGGCACACTCACACACCATTCACTCACACATGCACTCCTACGGGCAATTTAGCAGCTCCAATTAACCTCAGCATGTCTTTGGACTGTGGGGGGGAAGTTGGAATACCCAGAGGAAACCCCACAACGACATGGGGAGAGCATGCAAACTCAGCACACATCCCAATCGTTTTTATCCCCCTAAATAAATCATATTGCACAATTATATCTAAATATTTCTACCAAAACTTATATGAGAAAACCCTGTAACTACAAACTCTTAAACTACTGTTTGGGTTGCCGTTCACTGTGTACTGGAGACACCAAGGTCGGAACAAACGGGCAAACACCATAAAATGATATCACTTCAGCTGTTAAATGGAAACAGCTTCACAAGATTATGCATTTTCCACCTCAGAAACCACAGCACAGAGCTCACCCTCTTCCTGTAAATGACTTTTAGACTAGGTTACTTGTTTCAGCTGTTCCAGAAATTAAGGCCATAAAAGTGTGAGCCTATAAAATCGTATGTCAGTCCATACTTATTTGGGATTGATTGAATACGCATTAACAAGCATGTTACCTGTAAAGTAACACGTCCAACAGCTGACCCACACAGAACTGAGAGGGCATCACAAATAACTCTAAACATCAGCCTAGGAACAAAGGAAACATTTGCATCTACTGCAGTTTGTCACCTTTAATGGTATTTTCCATGTTAGGCTGCATACTGGACATATACAGGCTAAATCATGGTTTTAAGACTCTATATGATGCTCTCCATTATTTATCTATTATTTATGTCTATGATTAAGTACGCAGATTTATTCCCCCGCAATGGAGCACCAAGTCCATTTTGTGCTTTTCCCACTAGCATAATGAAATTTGGGGATACCCCACATTGATTAGAATTTGGTGATCAGTGATCATTGTTAACACACCACAGCACACTGTGCACAACAACAAAATGTGTCATCTGCATTTAACCCATATGTGACATAGCAGAGGGCAGCTAATTCAGTTCCCGGGGAGCAGTGCTTGGGGGTGGTACCTTTCCCAGGGTACCTCATTGGTACCTTGCTGGTTGGGGATTCCAACCAGCAATCTTTCAATTTTAAGTGTGCATCCCTAACCATTAGGCCAGCACTGCCCCATACTTACACTGATACTTACACAGATGAAGGCACAGTGCACTGAAGAATGATAAAGTGTTGGCATAAAGATTCAAGACAGGAAGCTTAGCAAAGGAAATTCTCTACTGGGTTTCTCTCTCAATTCGCAGAATCACACGGCTTGCACAATATACAGTACTGTTACCATTGTCTATTAACATATCTATTAAACGAACACGACCAACATGTGCTCTCCATCACTAAAAGTGTTTGCTTTGTTCTCAACACGTCAACCTTAGCAAGGTTAAAAAATGACGTCATAGACGACTTCTGGCAGAAGCTGACAGGGGTGGAATGGGAACAAAATGTAGCCCAGAAATTTGCTGTCAAGGGGCACCAATGCGCTCTTTTGCTGTGGACTAGCTTGGCACCATCTTGGTATACTATTTCTGAACTAGTTCAACCGGTTGCCCACCAATTACATACAACATTAACTATTAATCATCTCCGGTGATCAAACTGAAAAAAACACGGTAAGATCGACCGGAGTGTCTGGAACCCCAAGTATCCATGGTTATGCAAATTCAGTAATTAATAATGATAACACTGTTAATTCAACTACGATGATAATAACGATTAACTTCTGCCTTGAATCATGTAATATACTAAACATATAATGCAATACTGCAAGCTTCCTTAAGTAATAGTTCCTCTTATCTAAAAATGAAAACCTAACATATTTTGGTATTATAGCTTATTCTGCAAAAAGGTACAGACCTGACCCAAGAAGTAAGGCTGCTGCAGAAACCAATACGAGAAATGCATGTATGTCAGGAGTCATGGATACGTGGAAAGAGAACATATGGGGAAGTGAGATGAAGAACTCGACTTGTTTAAACAGGGTAATGAAACCACAAGAATAATCACAAATAAGTCGACCCTTACACAGATGGCAGAAAAGTGCTTCATTACTTAAAAAACGTTATGGTTATAGGAGTTTATTTGAAATAACAGGGGGTACGACGGTGTCGCCATTTTGAAATGGACGTCGGCGTGGATGCGCATGCGCCAAGCGCTGGAACCTGGTCTTTCATTTCGACCGCGTTGTTCAAACAGACCAGTCGCGTGTGGCAGAGCTCCGGGGTCGTTTCATCCTATTTCTTCTAAAAGTTTGCTGCTTAAATGCTTTCTCCAACCTGGTAAATATCACTAAAGTCTTTCTTTTAACGTGGTGGTTAAATGTAATTAGTGCTCTTCTTTTAAAACGACAGGCTGTATGTTTATTGGTTTCGCTTGTGCTTGTTTAAATTTGCTCTTCTGCTTCTTTCGGGCATGTTTGTTTAAATTCACCCTGCTTTTCTTTTAAAATAACAGTAAAGTTTTTCTTCTTTAAAATATTTCGTTTTTCTTCTTTAGAACATTTTGGTGCTTTCTTTTAAAATACGCCGTGGCGCTTACTAACAACACGCGGCTACGGGCCGGACGGACCCCCGCTGGACGAATTCATCCTGCTATATGTTTTATTATTCCTTAAAAACGTAATAATGAAAAGGCACATCAATATTTTTATTCTATTAAAGTTTAATGACAATCTCCCAAACCATATGCCCCCCTATCGGCTGTACGTGGCATAAGCATGTATGGTATATAGAGAGAACCCCCGACCAATCAGAATAAAGGATACGCCCCCCTCCCGCTTATGACATCACAAATGGGGAGAGCATTAAGCTCCGCCCAAGGTACCAGTTAATATTTTTTCGTATTAACCCCACTTTTCTTCTGGGTGTGTGGAGTTTGCATGTGTCCATCGCATGTCTCCTCCCCCCCCAAAAAAAAAAAATGGGGGTTTCCTCTAGGTTATCTGGTTTCCTCCGGCAGTCCATAGACTGACACCTGGAAGATGATGTGGTAGCTCTTCATCCTGCACTGCTTACACTTCTACCTGGGCATTCCTTGGAAGCTCAGCATAGCTGCACTTCTCAACTCCTCTACAGGCGTATGTTTATAATATGCTATTCGCCTGCCCTGCAAGTCAATTTGGTTAAAATTATATGCTAAGTAAAATAAATATAAATCTATAAAATGCCTGTAGTGTATGACTGTGTGCGAGTGCCTGGTGTGGGCTGACATCCCACGTTTGAGGCCTATCCTACCCCTGTGGCCAGACTCCAGACCACCGGTCCAGAAAGTGGTTAGAAGACAATCATGGATATATTGTGGCAGTGCTGAGTCATATTTACAGTAAGCCAAAGTTATCCTCTCAGCATTTAGGTGAAGTGATAAAAAAATATATTATAATAAAAGAACCACTAGATGAGTTAATGGTGGAATGTAAAAAAAATCTAGATTAGTAAGGTTTTAGAAAGTGAGTTTTACTTAGGTTGCGAACTTTCTTAAAAATTCATATATATATATATATATATATATATATATATATATATATATACACACACACACACATACATACACACACACACGAAACTAAGCTGCTAATAAAATTGCAAACGTCTCACCCGAAACTGGCGGAAATTGAGCGGTTTTAAGACAACAAAGCACATGCAGAAAGGAAGTAAGTAATAAAATTCAGCGCGATGATCACACTACTTTAACTCATTTGTGAGAAGCGAGACCGTAACTTTCATCAGAGATGTATTTCAAATATCTCACTTAGAAAATTCATAGTATACATACATGGTACCACATTCTATACATTCTAAGGAAAAACAAGCCAAAAGTTGTCCTTTTCAGTACTACCCTACACCAGTGGGGTTAAATCTATTTAAACTATGTAATAAACAAACAATCAAAAAAGAAGGAAAGGTACAGATAATTAAATGTCCAATATTAATAGTTCTTACCAATATTCAACAGGTATATGAAAAGTAAATGAGTGGCTTGTTTCTGTAGTTGTTCTTTCTGGTTTTTTGCTACAGTCCAGACATATATCACCCCCACCGGCGAACTACCTTTCTGAAGCCCACGCCGTCCTGCAGAATAACAACACTACGCATCCTCTCTGAGACACGTACTAAGTGCAGAACATGTGACTCACTTCCCTACGCAACCGCGTGACTTCGACCGACGGCATATCACGTGTCTCTCGTCACGCATATATGGACCCGACCGGAACCGCGCGAGACGCCTGTTACCATATTACTACAAATATAGGGAGTTTGATGTTTTATTTTAATACGTAGTAACGATAGATATCGATAAAATATTAAATCTTACAGATGTGATGAAAGCACTAAATATCTCCAGCTATTTATGCGTTTTAAAATTATTTATACACATGAATTACGTTTAAACTATGTCGCAGGTTTCTAATATTTACGGGATGTTATGTTTTTGACGCGTAGTACTGCCTCCACGTTTAAGAAATTTCGTTATTGCGTTGTAGTGATGCAATCACAAGTAAGAGGGTGGTACTGCCGTTAATCACTTCAGATGTACTTACTGTTCGGGAAGTAAATTGCGATTAAGATACCTTTAACGTTAAGCCATTCCAACTACTGTTGCATACTGGCATTATTCCAATAACCTATTTTACCTATCTTGTCTGAACACATGGGATCTAATTCTTCTGTGTAACCTTTGTTTTTTGTTTGTTCTATCTTAAACTCTTCATATATTTAAGCTATATGTGTACTATGTAATATATGTTTGTAATCGATGTTTGCTGTTTTATTTTTTGTCTGCTGTTGTAACAAATTTCCCAGCCGGTATCGGCAGTTTAAGTCTCTCTCACTCTGTCTGTCTCTCTGTCTGTCTGTTCATGACCTTCAGAAGTAGACATATCGCTAATCTTGATGAGTATTACAATATGGGGGTGTTTTGATTTTAACAATGCAATAGACAGGCTTGTAAAACTGGTCGCGTAAAACTACTACTACTTATACGAGTGTCATCATCATGATCATCATTTGATGTTTATAATTTTTGTTTACTTACAATCGTTTTTATCCCATTGTTGCCATATCCCATGTTTGCAAGGTTTACAGTTATGAAAATATACTTGATTTCTCGGCTGAAATTTCAGCTGCAGTGTGTTCCTGGCAGAGATTTGTGTTGGTTTGACAGTTCATTAGAAAGGCTTGGGGAATCTTCATATTGAAACGAAACATTAAATGTTATGGAAGAGTTTCCATATCTTCATTTTTACATGAAATACACCTGTAAATAAAATTAATTTGCAAACCTGTAAAGTAGTAACTTGAAGCTGAGAAACTGTTTAAATATCTATTCATCATCAATAATAATTTGTGCCGTGCACCTTGCATCTAACCCAAGAAACATTGCAAATTAAAAACAGCATTTTCTTTAAACATATTTTCTTTTTTTCTAATTGCCATGTTCAACCCACACAGACATCAGGAAAAAGCTCAAAATTACATGTGTACAAAACCTGGTGGGACTCAAACCAACACCCTTGGAGTGAGGGGCTTCAACACTACTCATCTGCAGGAATTTATTGAAAATATTTTCATATATTGTAAATTAATGTTGGGTTATAGTACTGGGCAAAAGTCTTAGGCAGTCAGAAGAAATGTTTAAAGCTATTAGTAGTAGAAAGTGCACATTTGCTTCGAACAAATCACACAATTTAACATTAAGACATATGCAAATTAAGAGTAATACAATAAAAAGTATATAAATTTCTTCTGTTCTCCAAAAATTTACTGATAAATTGCAGGACGGTTAGAAGAACCCTGCTTCAGTTCCCAGACCTCTCTTCAGGGGCACCCCAGCCTTTCCATGCCTTTATTACATTTCAGCACCAGCTCACTTAAATAATTAACTTAGTTAAAAAAGCCAATTAGATATTGATTACTTATATGAATTGTGCCAAGTCAAAAAATACATGAGTGTATTGTATGGTTTCTGGAAATAATGGGGTGATTTTAGCAGAAGGTTTGAAATGGCTAAGCTAACACACTTTGACAGGCATAATGGCATAGTTTTACACCAACACAAAGATAATTTAAACATCATTTTCTTTGGCTGCCTAATACTTTTACACAGTACTGTATGTCCAACGGGGGGCGGCATGGTGGTGCAGTGGTTAGCACTGTCGCCTCACACCTCTGGGACCCGGGTTCGAGTCTCCGCCTGGGTCACATGTGTGCGGAGTTTGCATGTTCTCCCCGTGTCGTCGTGGGGTTTCCTCCGGGTACTCCGGTTTCCCCCCACAGTCCAAAAACATGCTGAGGCTAATTGGAGTTGCTGAATTGCCCATAGGTGTGCATGTGTGAGTGAATGGTGTGTGAGTGCGCCCTGTGATGGGCTGGCCCCCCATCCTGGGTTGTTCCCTGCCTCGTGCCCATTGATTCCGGGATAGGCTCCGGACCCCCCGCGACCCAATAGGATAAGCGGTTTGGAAAATGGATGGATGGATGGATGTATGTCCAACGGACGGCATGGTGTTGCAGTGGTTAGCACACCTCTGGGACCCAGGTTTGAGTCTCTGTCCGAGTCACATTTTTGCAGAGTTTGCATGTTCTCCCCATGTCGTCGTGGGGTTTCCTCCGGGTACTCCGGTTTCCCCCCACAGTCCAAAAACATGCTGAGGCTAATTGGACTTGCTAAATTGCCCGTAGGAGTGCATGTGTGAGTGACTGGTGTGTGAGTGTGCCCTGCAATGGGCTGGCCCCCCATCCTGGGTTGTTCTCTGCCTCATGCCCATTGCTTCTGGGATGGGCTCCGGACCCCCGTGACCCAGTAGGATAAGCAGTTTGGAAAATATATGGATGGATATTTGCTTATTCTCTCACTGCACTTTGCTTTTCTGAGTGTAATACGCTGGCAGCCCAAGAGAGGAAGGTTTTATTTAACAAGAGACAGAAAAGTAAATGAGATAACCACTTGTTTGCTGGCTGCTGTCTTCCTCATTTGGTATTTTTAAAATAAAGAAAACTTCTCTGTGGGATGGATATTGGGTATTATCTGAAGATTATATAAATCTAATCTAAACATAGTCATAAAATAAATATGTGCAGTGAAAGGGAAACATCATCGGGCTATGAAAAATACAACTAATTAGCTCTCTGTAATCGGTTATTTTGTAAAAATTACGATTTCATTTGCACACACTAGTTTCTGATCAGGTTGATTTTGATGGGTTAATACCTCTTCAGAATGATTGCTGTGGTCCTTCATGATACAAAATATTAAATTCAAAATTAAGTTACCGAAAGCTGGAATGTTTTTTTCCTTACTCTAAATAGTACTATTTTTAAATTACCAGCATAATTAATTGGAAGATGTAAGGATGGATGGATGGAAAATTACTTTCAGGTCAATGACAATGACTAGTAATGGCCAGCAGGTGGCACAATATTTGTTTTTATATCCCTCGTACACTATGGCTTGCTTTGCTTCCTTTGTTTCTCCCTGCCTTTGATTTCTGCACCTCAAATCTATGTACCTAATGCAATTTCTCTGTCTCCTTGCTTTTGATTAAAAGATTAACAGCCAAAGGCCAGAAAAGTATTTGCAAATCCCTGAAAATGCATCCACAAATTTTGACTAAGCCTTGTACTGTATAGACTTTTTCAGATGTTTATTAGGAAACACTGCATTGCCATGACAAGGTGACATTAGGTTGTACGTAAGCTGGCATTACAACATATAGGCATCCCTCTCATCTTGCACCCACCCCCTGTGCTACCCAGTCACATCACAGTATCTGTCCCAAATGCCAACTCAAGAGGAAATTACTGTAAAGTTAATGTGTGTGTGAAAGTGAGCAAGAGAGAGCAATTCAGCTGTTAATTGTCACATTGTATAATAATTTTCATAAAATATCAAATACATCTTCAGCAACTACAATAACTGTCTGCTGGGAAAAAAATAAATATGTTGAAAATGTGAAGACTGATTGGTTTTACATTTCCCATGCCTAGTTAATCTCTCTCCTACTTAAAGCTGGCCCTTGTCTTAGCAGGTAAAAATAGGTAATTCAGTATCCTAGGTTGCCCTGGTATTCTAAAAGACTGAAGGAAAGGTTGTCCCAGTTTGCCTCAAAGGCACAAAAGGGGGAAACTACAGCAGGTTCTTTGTGATATCAAATACAGAAATGCTAAATGTAGCGAAAAGGTCTGGATTACAAATAAAAGCATAAAACTCGTCAGTTTGCTTTAGAGGATCAATCAGTACTAAAGACCGGAAACAGGTCTAGCTATCCTTAAGCACATTTAGTCATTTTCAGCTTTCTCATGTAGCAACGCTGCTGTTTTCAGCCAGCCTTGTATCAATACAGCCTGCATGCACACACTCCACACGGCCAGCTTTGCCTTTAAATTACATTGATTTCTCTGTTTCACAGCAAGCCTAATGCAATCAATACCCCTGGCTTCTCAAGATCAGTTGCAGTTGAGTATCTCTTCTCCCCAAACACATATAGCTATTTTTCTCCTCTCTCAAGCACATGTAATGATTGTCCTTGGGCAGAAGATTAGTTTATCTGCGTTAGGAGTGAAATGTTTTTAATGGGATTGTTCACCCTAGTCGTCATATTGTTATGTATGTAGGTGGCTTGACTATTTAACCAAGGTGAAAGAGATCTCTGCACACCTTTTTTCTGACCTTTAATATCCATCAATACACACACACACTGTGTCAATACTGGTTTGTATTAGCACAAAAAAATGGCAAAGGATTACTGTTGCTTTGTGATACAAAGCTGAGAAATTGGCACAGTTTTGGAAGGAGTATCTGGAATCCTTTGGAAGATCCCAGTATACAACTCTGGAAAAAATGAAGAGACCACAGCCATTTTTTTAGTTTCACTCATTTCTTAATGTATGAATATGCTTCTGTGTAAAATATAATTTTTTTTTGTAAACTCCAACCTGGCTCTTCTATGTTTCTCACTGATGAAGGGCTCCTTCCTTACTTTATGAGACTTCAGTCCTGCTTCTAGGAGCCTGTTATGAATTGTCATAGCAGTGCACTTCACATCACTTAAAGTTTCCCATTCCTTTTGAAGGTCACTTGACCTCATCTTCCAATTCATGAGGCATTGTTGGATAAGTTGATGGTCATCTCTGGCATTAGAAAGTCGCTTACCTCCCCTACCTGGCTAGTTTTTGGTCATTCCCAGTGTCTCCTGCTTCACATTGTTCTTGTTTACTGTGATCTTAGAGATTTTGAGCCTGGTTGTAACCTGTCACTCAGTGTAACCTTCTGCCAGCGGAACAAGGATTAAACCAGGATTTAACAATGCTGATATTTAAAAAATATAGAGCGGTCGCAGGGCGGCAGGATGGTGCAGTGGTTAGCACTGTTGCCTCGCACCTCTGGGACCCGGGTTCGAGTCTCTGCCTGGGTCACATGTGTGTGCAGTTTGCATGTTCTCCCCATGTCGTCGTGGGGTTTCCTCCGGGTGCTCCAGTTTCCCCCCACAGTCCAAAAACTTGCTGAGGCTAATTGGAGTTGTTAAATTGCCCGTAGGAATGCGTGTGAGAGTGAATGGTGTGTGAGTGTGCCTTGCAATGGGCTGGCCCCCCCATCCTGGGTTGTTCCCTGCCTCGTGCCCGTTGCTTCCGGGTTCGGCTCCGGACCCCCCTCGACCCAGTATGATAAGCGGTTTGGAGGATGGATGGATGGATAGAGCGCTCTCTTAATTTTTTCCACAGCTGTATCTGGAAAGGGTAGCAGAAAAATAGATTCAATTCCCACCTCTGGTTTTGTGTGTGCTTTTCATAAGAGTTTCATAAGCAGTTAGCCTAATTGATGCCTCTAATTGGCATTTGGTCATGTGTGTGATAGACTCCATGGTTACTGGTAAGTATTTTTGGATAAAGCTTGGATGCATATGCAAACTACAAAGAATATGGCAGGCTTCCTTGTTTCTCCATGGTTCATGTATGTAGATCTTTACTTGTCAATGTGGAAGCTGCACTTAAGTGCTGTGATGCTTAATTCTTTATTTTTGTTGCGTACTTCTTCACACCTCTTGCAGCTGAGAGCTGCGATTGCCGCATGCCAAGCAGGTCAGGCCAGATCTCCCATGCCGAAGGCCACAGACTCATCCTAGTTGGTAGAGGCCTACTCTTCAGCATGTGCTGGGCCTTCCCTGGGGACCCTGCCCAGTTGGACTGTCTCCCATGGGAGTCAAGTGTGCAGTTGGCATCCTTATAACATGACCTTAATTGGCTCCTCTCCATCCAAAGGAGCATCAGTTCTTTTCGAGGTCCTTCAGGACTAAATTCTGACAAATTCTTGACCTGTTGGAAAGAGTGAGTCTGGCACCCCTGTGGAGAAACCTCATTTCAGCCACTTGTACTCACAATTGGGTTCTTTTGGTCATTATCTACAGCTTAGGATCATAAGTGAAGGAAAACAGGGGACACAGACTGATTAATAAACCGTGACCTTCCTCCCGTGATTTAGTCCCTCCTCACCACCATGGCCCATCCCATGAGGACCAGTCCTGGCTATTCTTTTGCCCCCCCCCCCCCCCCAACCCCCTACAGCAACAGAAAACAATTTTTGTCAGTTCATTTACATTGCATGGACAAAAGTATTGGGACACACTTCATATGTTTCATTTAGACTCAATGCCACAGGTGTATAAAATCAAGCACTTAGCCATGCAGTCAGGAAAGAATGGGTCGTTCTGAAGAGCTCAGTAAATTCAAGCGTGATATTGTCATAGGCTGCCATCTTTGCAATCAGTCAGTTGGTGAAATTTCTTCCCTGCTAGATATTCCACAGTTGACTGTAAGTGGTATTATCGCAAAGTGGAAGTGTTCAGGAACAATGTAAAGCAACAAAGTAACAATGGGGTCGCTGAGTACTGAGGTGCATAGTGCATGAAAGCAGCAAACCTCACATCACCGAGCACAATGCAAAACATCTATCAAATCACAAGAAAACAGAACTCTTGGTTAAGAACTTCCAAACTTCGAAGATTGTCACATTGTCTTGTCAAATCCACAATATTGGATGTCATTAAACATCTTGTCTAAAATAAAACCCTTTACTTGACAAGTGATCTTACTAGCCACATAAATATTCGAAAGATTGTTGTTCAGAAATCATAGTGAGATAATGGTACAGATATGATGATTGGGAACCACTTTTTTAAAAAAAAAAAAAAAGTAAACAAAAAAAATTGCTCCCATAAATATGTGGAGATCATTAAATGGCTGATTCAAGTTATTTAAAACAGTTGTTATTTAAAATCTTGCTGGGCCTCATTCCTTTCCCCATCAATTTCTTTTGACAACAGATGCAGTTCCAACATAACCTCCTTCAACATCCACTCCCCCTCCCAACACACACGCACACACCAGCTTAAAGACCCAGCCACTGCTGTTTGTGACCTGACACAACCTCCAGTCTGGGCGCCTGTGCCAATGTGAGGCTATTGCTGTTGGGAGTGCCAGGAAAGGCTACACACAGGTGTGCATGGTGGCTGTGCTTATTACAAGGCAAACCAGGATAGTCACAGGCGTCTCATTTTGGCATTAATTATCACCTATAAAGTAAAGGATTGTTGCAAACACGTGCTCCTCACCAAATGAAGAATTGCATTAGTCAGATTCCCTTTTTTTTAAAAAAAAAAATACCACACATTTCTGATAATAAACTGCATTAGGTCAGAAGTTCAGCAGTAGATCAGAGGTTTACGTATCACGCATTCAGGGAATTATGAGTATTAGAAAAAAGATCTGTGCTATAACAATTTAGAAAAATACAGCAGTCGTAACAGGACATTCCACTCTTACATGTGTGAAATCACTCACAGTGTTTGTATACTAATTTGCTCTTACAGCCACTATATTTAAACATGACATACATTTGTAAATGTATAATAAAACATTTTTGCAGTTGAATCTTGAATCATGTTTTCTCAGTGAAATAATCAAAATATAGTATATTTTAAACATTATTACATATCTAAACACATGGCTATATAGTATGTGCCATGTGCAGAAATGAACAGTTATACAGTAAATAGGTAACAACAGCTGAAGAGGACCCTTATTTTAAGAGAAATAAAAGGAAAATGCAGATAGGACTGTAAGACAGTCAAGAAAATATTTGGCCAGCACTTGGGGGGTATTAAAATGGGAGATTGGTGACAATCTAACTCCCACCTCAACCTTGAACCAACCAAAAGTCTTTCCCTTCCCCCATCCTAGTATCTCTCCCCCCTTTTTGTCCCCCTATTCCCTTCGTCTCCCTCCCTCTTTATGCCTTTTGCTCTCTCTCTCTCTCTCTCTCTCTCTCTCTCTCTCTCTCTCTCTCTCTCTCTCTCTCTCTCTTCCTCTCCCTAGTAGCCTGCTAGCACTGTTTCATGTCTGAGATAGTTCAAGGGGGTGAGAGACTGAAATAGGGAGCGAAAGGGGGTGGGAACGAAGGAACGGGGGAGGGACAGCCAGGAGAGAGCATTTCGAGTTCAAGTGCATGTGTAGGTTATTGTTGGAGCTGAAATGTTCTCACAAACAAAGGGGAGATGCGACACACAGCAGCAGTGGAATTAACTGAAAGACACCATTTTTCGGACAAAGGGGATGAAAAATGGGGGGAAATAATACAACCGGAAGCCAGGAGAAAAGAATCTATCACCCCCCCCCCCCCCCCACATACATACTCCTCCTCTTTCACTCCCTCTAAGATATTCCTTCATGAACCACTCACCCTCCCCCCGTCTCCTCCCTTGCTACCCTGCGCGTACACGCACACACACACACACACACACAGACACACACACACTTGCTGACTCCCTCCCTCGCTACCTTGCTCTCTGCTCTCAGACACCACACCAGACTCAGACTTTTTTGTAATTCCTTTTGCTCTGGAGTGTGTTTGTTAGTGCACAGAGAGACTGCCCTACACTGCTCTACACTGCTCCTGTGCAGGGTTGCCCAGGCACCAAGGCAGGCCTGTGTTAGTCCTCGTTATGCACTGATGCCTGCACATCCAGCCCCAGCAATTTAAAAAAAAATTTTTGCAGTAATTTTCATTTCAGATTTTGTGATTTTTTTTTTTTCCCAAATATTTTCTTCTACCCGGCTAAACCCTTCCCCTTGTCCCCAGATGCCGAAGGGAGGGAAGAGCACAGGGATAGTGTCGGTGGACAAGAGGAGATGTGGGAAGCAGAAAACGGAGGAGGAAGGCAAGAGCGTGATCAGAGTGAGGACTGGCACTGGGCTGCGAGACGAAGAGGGAGCGATGAGAAGAGCGAGAGGGAGGGAGAGAGACGGAGCGGGAGATGGCCAAATGGGAATCAGGCAAAATCGCGGGAAAGGAAACAAGAAAAAAATGTCTAGACTCATCCAACCTACACTGGTATTTTGCCTCTTTCATTTTCTTATTTGACCGTAATTCATTTTCGAATGTTCCTCACCCCGAACACGCATGCTTCTCTTCTAAACATCTGTTTCCTACATTCGTTCACCTCATTCTACTTTCCTCCTGTGTTTAACTTCCTTCTGCTATGTTTCCATAATTTGCGAAAAACAGGATATTCTGCATTTGCCTACTTCGTAATATAAACGTTCTTGTATATTTTCTATATCTTTTCTCCTGTTCTCATTTACACATTGTGTGTTTGTATTCATGTTTCTCCTTCTGGATTCAAATGCTCCACATTGGAGAATTATAAACTTACTGCATATTTTTATGCCTTATTTTATTTCTCCCTACGGAGAATTTTGTCACGTGAGAGAGAGATTGTATCTGTGTGCACTCTAACATGAGCCCCAATCCTGGGGCCCCGAAGTGGGAAGCTTTAAAGGGCGAGAAATAGGGTGGGGGGTAATTTTTCCTCATTTTATTACTGAACTCCACACTCGTTTGTTTGTGCGTGTGCGTCAGTGTGTGTATGTTACGTGTGGGAAGGGAGGCAGGTTCATATATAGTGCTACCGCTGATATGGACTCATTCATGCAGTTTTACTGATGTTTAAAAAAAAAAAAAGAGAGCGACATTGCACACAAAACGTACCCCCGTTTTTGGGGTGTCCCCCCTTCCTTCTGTCTATAAGACGCTCCTCCTCTCATCTGTCCTCTCTTGCTTGCATCGTGTGTCGCTTAACCATCCATCTCCTTATACATTTAATAGATCGCCATTACAAAACAACAAGAACTGATAATCTCCAGTGAAATGTCAGGTATATGTGTATATCTATATGAATATAAATATAAATATAAATATATATATATATTATGCAGCCTCCAGATAAGGTGTTCTCTCTACAGAATCTCTCTGCCTTGTCTTTATCTTGCCTTGCATTAATTGATTTATATGGCCATAGATCCCTGATCATCTTTACCCTCAACCTCCTGTACTAGGGGCACACATGCATCACTGCTGTGGCATTCCTCAGGCCCACGTACGATTCTCGCCTGCATCTGCTCAGAAGCTTTGTGTCATCTGAAGGCACGCTGGCACACAAAGGCCGTGCCGGGTGTCGCGTCACAAGCGCATGCCGCCCGCCAGAGGCAGAGGACCGCGCTGCGGTGATTCCCCCAACAGTGCGAGTCACTGTGCCGTAAAAAATCCCTTTCAGCTCCTACGGAACAGAGATCTCAGAGATTCTATCCCTCCAGATACATATGTGATTAGACTGGGGAAAGTAGAGTAGAGTTGCAGTAGAAGTGAAAAGTAGGTGACTATCTTTCAGTCAGTCCTGTGCCATAGCTGTTAGCAGCATGTAATGGTCGGCCTGCACCATGCTTTGGTGTATAGGTCATATGAATGTGGATACAAGGCATGTTAAACTATGTAAGGTTGCTCTCTGCTCTCTGCCGAGCTCTCACCTGCTACGAAGGGTTTAACACATCTGAAGCTAATACTATATTAAGACGACTTAACTTATTTCAATGCTCATCAACATAGTGTGTGAAGGTAATTAAGTAATTTAGCACATAAGACTTAAAGATAGCTATTTTACTATTTTTTCTAAGTGAATTTGTTGCATCTGAATTGTTTGTATGGCCAGAAGAAAGTGAGAGATCATCTTTGTGTTTTGAATGTCTTCTTCTAGGGAGCACATTTGGTCAATAATCACTCATGTCATGTGCAAAAGAGTAAAATACATTGGCTATTGAAATAAATACCTAAAATGGGTTAGGGAAGAAGATTCTCTCTGTAGGTCATGTGCTTCCTAATCCATCCATCTTCCATTGGCTTACCTTGAGCTGGGTCACAGGATCTAGAGCTTATTCTAGGCAGCAGAGGGCACACAGCGGAAGCACACCCCAGAAGCTCCCTAATGTCAAGTTTAGATCAGAAATAACATGACAATTCACAAGTAACAAAATGTATGGTGAGCCATATGAATCCACTCCGTGTGGAGCAAATTTTCAGAAAAAGAGTCTTTCCAATGTGCCAAAACAAAGTGCCCAGCCATTTTGATTGCAATGGGATCGATATGGCTAATGTGTTTCACTTTATGAAACATTACTCAGCAGGTCTATGAATTATGCAACGCTTCGGGGGTTACTCGCCACAGGCTATGAAGCACAGTGCAGGGGACGCATGTGATCATCTCCCATAGACTCTGGCCCTCATGGTCCATGTTAAGCAAATCCCACTGGAGTCAATGTACCAGACTGTGTCAGTGTCGGGCCACCTGCAGTCCGCTGTCACTAAATAGTCTGGGATCACAGAGTACCCCCTCCCCCCCTCACAAGGGCGCCCTGCAACGCGTCCTTTGCTGTAAGTGTGGTCCAGGTGATGTACACTAGTTGACACTCTTAAAACTTTTTAAAAGTCAAAAAATCTAAAAGTATGGTTCTTACTTACCACTCCTAGTTCACACTGTTCAATATATGATAGGTCATATATTGATATCAGATGATAATATCAGATGGTCATAACTTTTGGTGTTACAAAGTTGCATTGTTATACCCAAGGTCTTTTTCCAGGGACTCTGGGTTCCCTCCTGCATTCAAACACATTTCCTGTCTTGACTGAAGATATTAACCTGCAAATGAAACATACGAGTGTTTCCGCGATGGAGGGAAACTGTAGGTTATTATATATATTATAAGCTAGAATGACTAGCTTCAGACAAATGCAGGGGGAATAACAAATGGAATGCATATGTTGGGTGGTTTACAAGTTTCGAGCCAAAGAAGCAGATGCTTCTATAGGCTGAACAGCCGGGTCTGTTTTGAAACGGGTGCTCCTATAGGCTGAACAACCAGGTCCATCTTGAAACGGGTGCTCCTATAGGCTGAACAGCTGGGTCTATCTTGAAGTGGATGCTCCAGCAGGCCAAATGGCCATGTCTATCTTGAAGTGGATGCTCCTATAGACAGAAGAATCAAGTCTATCTTGAATCAAATGCTCCGATATGCTGAACAGCCAGGTCTATCTTGAAGCAGGTGCTCCTATAGGCTGATCAGCTGGGTCTGTCTTGAAGTAGTTGCTTTTACAGTATATACTGGACATTTGGGTATATCTTGAAGCGGATGCTCCTATTGGCCAAACAACCAGGTCTATATTGAAATGAATGCTTCTATAGGCCAAAAAACTGGGTCTATCTTGAGATTGTTTCCCTTGTTTGTTTTTCAGGAGAAGTTTCTTTCCAATTTGCCCTAAGAAATCATCTCCTACTGGTCAGTGACAGCAGCCAAAGCTCGATTTTAATTTCTTGTACTATAGATTCCTTTTAGGCAAGGATTTACTAATATTACAAAGTGATACCTATTATCAAAGTACAAAGTAACAAAGCATTGTTTAGCCTATATGAAACCATTATTTTGGTTTTATGCCATCAAACAAATAAGCATGCAAATACTTATTGCAAATGTACTCTTTGGTTTGGTTATGGATTTTTGTGAACAGTTCTTAATAATACATTTCGTAAATAAATGCCGCCAGTTGCAAGTTGCAAAATCTCCGGATGTTGCCTCATTTATATTATAATTTTGTTTTTCTATGTAAAGTTTTATATTTTTTCCCTTCTTTGACAACTGGGTTGTCAATATGGTTCCAATGCTATTTATGATTAAGAAAAGTCTTAACAATATAGCTTAGCATTTATTTACCGTCTGTGTTTTATACATATGTCCTTGCTAATCTAGCTCCTCACTTGTCTACATCAGTGTTGTGGCATTCAGTACAAACCTGCGTAGGACAGTTTAGTCTGCATTCAACAATAGGCACCCTGTAATGCTTTGCAGTCCTGAGTCTTGCAGGAGATTATGTTTGCGTGTGTCTAAGTGTCTTATGTTTCAGTCCCATTATACGATGAAGCATGAGATTGTTTGCATAGCATTACAAGGAGAAAGGGTCTTCCATAGTCTGGCACAACATTGTGGCAATGTGTGGGTTAATGTCTGCAGGCCCTAGGAATGTGTTCGGGTCGGCAGTGAGAATTCCTCAGCCCTGCATTAGTAGGTCACAGCACTGACACGATGCTGGCTCTTATTTTAGTGTGCTGTCTTGCTGTCTCTCTATTCCCTCCTTCCTGCTTGTCTGTTCTCTTCCTACCATCACCCTATACGTCTCTTTTCTTCCCCACTTCTTTCTCCGTGCCTGTTCTGTATAGAAGCTCCTTTCCCAACTCTTGGAGCCTGGGGTGCTGGGGGTTGGGTAGGAGAGGGAAAAACAAGAGGGGCCGTGTGTCCTTCTAATGCGGTGCAGTCCATGTCTTGCCAATGCTTTTAGGGATGCTGGTCATGTTTGGATTGTCTCACACATTGCATGGAGTCTGCTTGGTTGCTGTCATTTGGGAAGCTATCCAAGCACTCAGCCACCTATTCAACTCTTTCTGACTTGAGAATCTGGCCACAATAGTTCACACCTGACACCTAATGTTCCAGTTGTACATTAGTGTAAATGATCTAATGCTTTAACCCACAAACATATCAAATAAATAACTGACAGACAAACCAGCTGTCTGACACTGTCAGTAATGTGCTTGCTGGTTGACTCTAAAAGCAAGATAGACTCGCTAACTAAAGGTCTTGCTCATGGCAAATAACAAGACAAGCACTGTGAAGTCTATATGCTTTGTATGTGTTGCCCTTGCTGATTGGCAGCTGCTTGTACTGACGTGTCCAGCTGCCTGCTATTGGGACTGCCTCCCTGTGTGCCAATGCCAGGCAGCCAAACAGAGAGCACTAAGTGGGGGAGGGGGTCAGGCTGTCGATGGCAGGAGCTGCAGAAGATCACGCCAAGCTTCTGAGCTCCCCCGAGGAGCATCAGGAGAGGGAGAAAGGAATGTGAAACTTGAGGGTGGCCAAAAAGAGCTATCACCAAAAATAGAATATATATATATATATATATATATATATATAATTTTAAAAATCATATAGCCTTGCTCATGTTTATACATCTCTAAAGCTTGGGCATGTTTCCCCACTTACCTTTCATAGACATGCCACCTTGCTGCTTGAAGACTTGAAGAAACTTAAGGAACCATAGTGTCTCCCAGCAAAAACCAGTCTGAAACCACTAAGCTACATGTAGCTTAATCAGGCTCTTGTTTGATAATTGAACTCTGCCATGATGTCTACTGAACTGACAAATATGCACTGAATGCTATTAAATAGCACAAACATGCTATTAAAGCAGATCTCTAACACCACTAGTGGCATCCCGTCTGTCCTGACCCAGACATAACTTTCTGCAAGAGGCTACTGTGAACCTCTCGGCAGACTACTTCACTCCAGTCCAGACGTAGTACTAGGGATCAGGAAACATTTGTGAAATGAAAGCAGCTTCAGTGGCTTAAACTTCAAAAGGTAGTTAACAATAAAACAGTGGTGGGTAGGCCTAGCATAAACACTACTCCTGTATTGTTCAAGTCTACAATCAAGCTGAATGCCACCGGTGAATTAATCTCTTAAGCTGTGGGTAATAGTAGCAATGCAGCGACAACGATTTAGAAGAATGCCATCATTATACATGGACCGAATCCCCTTTTCAAATTCTGGAATGTATATCTGACACAATAATTGGACAGTGATAGACCTGCTGTATGAATGAAATTATACCCTTGCAGGTTAAGTGATAATAATTTAAAGGAAATCTTGGATATAATCTGTACCTAATATATAAAATACTTTAGATATAATATATAATCAAAAGTGAAAATGTTCAAACTGCAGTCCTGACTTTAAAATTAAAATAATACAGTTTGAGTAGGATCCATAACATATGAAGTGTAAAAAAGGGTTTCCTTCATCTGGTGCAAACTGTACCAGGGAGGCTTTTTCAGTAAGGGCCAAAATATTTCCATATCTTTGAATTTCGCTGTTGTAGCATGGATGTCTTCAGAGATGGAAAACAGTAAACCATTAAGCATTTGCTGTTTGGTCTTGCTAGAATACGGGTTTTCATTTAGCCAATAAGTTTAATTTATAAACACATGAAGTATCAGAGTGAGAATATTTCTATAGATTTGAGCTTTTCTTACATGTAGTCTTTATTCGGGGCTGGTGTATTGGTTCAAGAAGTGCACTAATGAACTCTTTGTGGCGATCCGAGGGGCTTGAGGCTGAAAAGTTGGTGCATAGTTTGCTTGGCGGGGGATGGGCTGGGCAGGTGAAGGCCGCTTGTCAGGGTGGGGGAGGGGTGGGGGCCTAGCAGTGTGCTCGGGGTCAAAGGTGAATCTGTGCTCAGATGCAGTCTGTCTGGCCTCCCCAGACAACGTGGAAGGTTGCAGCCAAAAGGTCAGAGGTCAAGGGTAGGGAAACACAACACTTCCCGTTCCCCTCCCCCCAGTCCTGTTCGCTTTCATTCTTTCAGTTTGCCTTAAACCTTTACTTTGCATGTACAATACCTAATTTCTAAGTGTTATTATTGTTTATATTTATAGGAATTTATTCATTCAGTGAAAGATGCACCCTGTAAAAATCATGTACAGACATCCAGCTATCAAGCATTAGCTTGTGATATTATCCCATTACCTATGGGGATGCGGCTGTGACTTTTGTCGTAGCTCATTTGCAGATATAAATTTAATAGATAATCAATTACATAACCAAGAATCTCGCCCTTTTATTTTTTTGTGTTAATCCAGCAGTATGGCACTGTAGGGCTCATTCCGTGTTTAAGCAGACAGCTACCCCCTGAGAAGCCACCCTCCCACACACACACTTTCCCCCCTTTCTTGCTCACTCTATCCCATTTGGGCTCAGTATTGATCCAAATACATTTGCGTCCCATTGATCTGCTAAACTCTCGCCCCTCTGCTGCATCAAAAGAACAGAACCAGCACGCAGAAGAGCTGGAATGCAGACGCACGAGTGGTTCGGACCCCGATGCAAATGGCCCTGTGAACTCGCTACAAGGTCGCAGCCTAGCAGGCCACATAACACAGATGGCAAGCATCTGCAAGGATGCTAGATATCTTTGCCTCACCTCATACAGCTGAGAGACAGACAGGCGCTACATGCGCAAACAAACACGGGAAGAACAGCAGAGCTCTGTCACCAAATACAACCACAGAATGCCTGGGCTGGACATATACTCTAACCCACATATGTGTGCATTCTTATCTTTATTATCTTACTCAGTTTCCCATCATATAAAGCAGTGTTTCATAATCCAGTCCTCGGGGAGCCACGGTCACTCCTTGTTTTTGTTCTCTCTGAACTCCCTGCCAGGCAGTTTGCATTTTTACTCCCTCCTGGTTCCCAGTAGAAAAAACGCGGACTATCTGTGGGACCCTGAGGACCGGATTTGGAAACATTGATATAAAGAATAGTTTTGCTTAAAAGGGTATCACCCTACCTGGAAATACCCCTATTTCAGCTGACTGTACATTTTTGGCTACGATCTGCTTATTTTCCATTATAGGACTAAATGAAGACAAAAATAGAGAACAACTTTAAATAACCTTCTTTTAACTGTATCTAAAATCTATCAAAAATCTATTTTGAATGTAACAATGGTTGTTTTATGTCTTATGTCAATTTTTGTGCATTATGTTTTTTATATGTATTGATTTTCATCAAGCAGGATTTCACTGCTAAAGTTACTCTGGTTTTTGGGAATGGTGGCAGTACAGACAGCTGTGTGTTATGTGAGCAAAGACATTTCACCGACTCCAATTCTGGTTCTTGGATGGAGCCGTTCTTGGAACGCTGCGTGAAATTATCATTGCGAATAGTAAAATGACCTGTCAAACAAAATAATCACCTGTGCAATTTTCATATATCAGAAATACACTGAAATAAACTGAAAAGTGCAGTTAAATGACTGGCCATTGTAGTGAAGTGCTGATGTATGTGAAAGGTGACATATTAGATAGATAACAGCTTTAGCAATCTCTTGATCAGATTCGCGTTCATGGACATGCACCTTTTTATGTGTTTACACTATCGGCTTGTGGTAAAAAAAAAAACAATGAAGGGGCATGAAATGGTAAGAATGTCATATAATTCTTATTCTGCCCATGAGACCTCAATCTAGTTTGGGAATGCAGGTGCACATCGACCTTCTCCCAAGTCTTTTGTAACTCTGAAGTGGGACTGAAAAGATTTGATTGACATCTTGCCTGTACCCCGCCCCCTCTTTCCCATTCTCTTTAGTGGTGGCTGTGTTTCCATGACACCAGACTGTTTAGTCTGCCCTTTGACCCCTTTGAGGGGTTCTGTGGTCAATCAGGCATTGCAAGCAAGGGGCTAATGGGGGGGGGGGGTGCTCTCGCTGTATAAAACAAAGCAAAAATGGTACTGCAGGCAAATTTTAAATAAAAAATAGGAGCACTAAATATTTAAACAGAACATGTGCTTAGGAAAACTAATTAGTCAGCTGAAAAAGAAGCGCCACTGCTCATAACCGGGGAACATTTCCATTGAAGCTGTTAACTCACATTATTACCTTATGTTGTAGTAAATAAAATAACATAGCATGTTAGCTGATAACTTTGCATATTCGCAAAGTATTAGGATAAATGCATATTGTCCCATGGGAGTCATGGCAATCTTTGCAATTCCCCTAATTTCTCATTATTTGGTTACTTTTCACGCAAAAATGCAGTGTGTCTGAGGCATCTGTAAAAGGCTTGCACTTTCCAAGCAGTGTGTTTTTTGGAAGATAATCACTTATCATTTGTTATACTAACCTTGCCCCTTCCCTCCTGACAGCATCCCTGCTCCAAGACTCTAACTGCAGCCTCCCCTTCTTTGTGCTCCCGTCTCCCTGCGTTGCTGAAGGACTCCAGCATATTTCCAGTGAAGGGGGCCCTGGCAGCCAGGTAGTGATGCGACATGTTTGCATGTTCATAGCCTCACTCACCCGCAGTGGTGAAGAGGCCTGCTCTGTAGCCATTGTAACACTATGATCCTTAAGTACCTCCTCTTACAAACCTGGCCTTCTCCTATTCGGGAATCTACTGTCTGCAAATTATGGCGTGGGTCTTGCTGCTGGAGATGAAGCCTTTCTGGGAAGTGCTAATTTCAAGCATTGATCATTTTTGATAATACACATTGGCAATAGGTTGTCTGAATGGACTTCATGCTGCTAAATCAAAAAAGGGGTTAATAAGGAATATTATTATGCTACCAAAATTTTTGCACCTGCTTTCCCACTGCTTCTTTGTTATTTTCTTTATTAATATTTATTGTATTACTAGTTACTTTAATTGATATTTTGGATCGATTGGATTTAAGTAAATGTTTATACGTGTGATAAATGCGGTTTGCCATCAACCTGAGTCTACCCGTTAGCTAATAATAATAATAATAATAATAATAATAATAATAATAATAATAAAAACTCTAATGAAACACAAGGGAACTGCACAAGTTTTTTGACATCTATAGTAAATGGAATGTATTTTGTTATTCTTATTTTGAACCTTCTGCCAGCAATAGTGTGCTAAAATCTGAAATGAATCTCTAGTCATGTGTCATTTAATCTCTGAATATTTTTTCACTTAAAGCATATTATACGAAATAGGTGTCATCCAAGGATAAGTCTTTAGTATTCATCTAAAGCTGGAATGAATCTGCCGCACACTGCCATTTATTCATCAGATGATGCATGAAATTATACCTTCTTTTGTAATACATAATGAAAATGTATATGATCCTATGTCTGTACAATATAGCACCATACGGCTGGTTTAGAAAATGCCAGTGGCTGCCATCAGTGTCTTAGTCAGTGTTACTATAGTTTAGTTTTTTTTAGTTTTTATTTTTATATAATTTTCATTTGAAATCCAGTTTAGTCTCGGTTAGTTTTCAGTGTGGTTTTATTACTTTTTATATTAAAAAATATATTTCTTTTTATTTTTTGTATATTAAGTTTTAGTGTACGTTTTAGAATTTTTATTTTTAGGGATATACAGTACTGAATGTTGTAGAGCTATTTTATGTGTCCAGAGAATTCTACATTGATATACAGCGCACATTATGTACTAATGTTCTATGAATGGGAAAAACAAGTTCCAGGTATTATTAATGCTAATTAAAGATAAGTAAATCATTACTTTAGCCAAATTATTTTATTTAAATTAGTGTCAGAAGCGGTATTTGTAGTTTTTGGTTAGCTGATTTGGTTTCTTTTCATATGTTAATTTATTTCAGTTTACTAAAATGTTTTCTTAGAGTTTTAGTTTTCATTAATGAGAATAACTGTGGTCCTAGAAGCATTTATTTGTTTGTTTGTTTGTTTGTTTCTGTGTTTAATCTGGGAGAGTTCTGAGAAATCTGGTTCCTTTAGTGTCATTTTGCCTCTGTAAAGGAGAGTTAGATTGGGGGATAAGGAAAAGGCTTTAGGAGTCACTGGTGTCCTCTTAGGTGATAAGTAAAGCACATATTTTGTAAGAAACTATCCATTTTCAAAGTTGCTTCTATTTAAAGCCGTAGGCAAACACAAAAGTGTACTATTTACAAATATAGTAAAGTGAAATATCACATTTAGTCTACTTTGGTATTCCCAAATAAAGTACAGTATAATAAGCAAGCCAAAACCCAGTTTTATCAAAATAATTGTTTTTTCCCCTCTTTAATCTTATCAAATAATGGGCTAGTCTTGTAGGGTACAAACCCGTCACCTAATGATCAGTAATATGCAGACTGGGGGAAAATAAGTACTCATTTCAGTCTAGCAAACCAGTCACAGAATGAGACTAAAAATTCCATGTAGAACATAAATGCATGTTTATTTCCTTGGTTAAAAGGTCACCATTTAAACTTTGGTTGTAATCCAGGTATTAAACACTTCTACTAAACACAAGCCATATTTATTTCCTACAAGTATTAGATGGATCGTACCATTTGGCAAGTAAATCTAAATAAGTAAATAAACAATAGTGTATCAACAAACAATCCAGTAAATGTTATAATAATATGTTTTAAATAAAAAGGAAGTAATCAATTAGATATTTATACTCCAAAATATAGTGTTATTTTAGATTCTATTGTTCGTATATGTATGTAAGTATGAAATGAACTTTGTTTGCTTTATTTTTATATTGAATCTTGGGTAAATATTTCCTGTTAGAAAATGGTTGTGTGAACTATAATTGTTTGATTAGCTCCAGATGGCCAGTTAGATGCACAATCTGCTAGCTTTAGGCTTAGAGATACCACCAATCTGACAACTAAAACAGAACTCCTAAAACAAAGGTGTTTCCTGTTGATGTTGTGAGCTGTGTCAGGTCCCCACCCTCGCGCAGCAGCAGATTTCACGGCATGGGCATCGACTGACTCCCACATTCATGTTATCACTGAGCTGGAATAAATGGATGTTTCCCAAGATTACCAGCAGACTGATTACCTGGCAAGATAAATCGAAACTCAGAGCACACTCGCTGGCAGCGATGGTTTGTTTCGAGCTGGGAGCACGCACGGGTAGACTGGCAGGGAGACACGCGGGCAGATTGGCAGAGAGACGCGCTGGCATAGACACGATCCTGCTGCATTTCTGCGTGATGGGACTACAATAGGAGCGCGATAAGAGGGAGGGAATCAGAAGAAGGACCGAAACATGTGAAAGGAAGGTGACCGAAAGATAATGGGTAATGGAATAAAGAGACGTTAATGGAAAAAGGAGAGAAAAGCAGGAAAAGACAGTAGTGAAAGTCTGGAAAATGTGAGAAGGCCTGTTATGGAGGGCAGAGAGTAGGGGAGAGGGTACCACCCATGGAAGCGCAGTGATATTAAGTTTGGAAATACTGGAAAGATGCTGTTGGCATCACCATGGTAACCAGCAGCTCCCTTGTTTCTGAGTACCTGGGGTGGTCTGCCACCTAGCATCTTGACACATGGCTTCACATTCAAGGACTCAAGAGTCACAGATTCAGAGATGGAGAAAGTATTTCTGCTCCTTGTTCACTTAATTAGTGCTAAAATGATTTGATTTCATTGGCCAATACCACCTTTCTGAGATCATTTATGTAATGCAGTAATTAACCTGAGGGTGTTATGTGCGGCCTGCATTCCTTTACATCAGGGATGTCAAACTCCAGTCCTGGAGGGCTGGAGCCCTGCGTAGCTTAGTTCTTTCCCTGTTTCACCACAAATAATTCAGCCTAAGAGCTGTGTGGTAATTAGCACAAGAAATTTAATCAATTGTGTTACAGTAAATGAGGGTAAACATATATAATATAATGTAAGCTAATGCTTTGTGAAGGCTTGCCACACCAATCCAGTGTTTTGTGCAGGGACACTGCAGTACAGCGTTATTAAACTGTATTGTGTGTGTGTGTGTGTGTGTGTGTGTGTGTGTGTGCATGAACAAAAATGTTCCCAGTCAACGACCACTGTTCTCAGCGTCAAGCACAACAGTGCCCCCCAATGGTAATAAAACCACCTTTCTGATTGTGCCAGGAGAGTGCTGGAAACTCCACTGCTGATATCACGTAGCTTAGCAAGGTGTCTGGGTGACAAGGAGAATTGCACAGTGAATCATGAAAATTGATTGACCTTGATTATCAGCCCACTTGGGATAATCCCAGTTTTCAAGGTTTGGCAGCGCAGAATTGGACAGATAGGAGACGGGTAGCATGCGGCGGCGACATTTCAGCAGATAGATTAGATCAATATTTCAGGCAGAGTTTTTTTTTCAAATTTAACTAAGAAAATGGGTCAAAATGTACAGAAATGGAAAAGGCAGAGAAAGACTGGTGCTGTGAAAGAAAGGGTGAAGGATAGTGATATAGTGCGAAGGAAAGAGTAAAGGATGGGGACTGGCCAGAGTGTGAAGGAAAGGGAGGATGGGGACAGGCCAGAGTGTCAAGGAAAGAGTGATGTGTGAGGACTGGCCAGAGTGTGAAGGAAAGTGTGAAGGACGGGGACTGGCCAGAGTGTGAAGGAAAGTGTGAAGGATGGGGACTGGCCAGAGTGTCAAGGAAAGAGTGATGTGTGAGGACTGGCCAGAGTGTGAAGGAAAGTGTGAAGGACGGGGACTGGCCAGAGCCAGGACGGTGTCTGGGGAAAAAATGTATGTGTGCTTTGTCCAGTGACCAATAGAGGGCAACAGCAACTAAGAAATTGGAGGTGATTAAAAAATTAGTTTTATTTGGGATTCATTCCCCTTCTTATGCGTCTCCTTCTGCAAATAAGCCCAAATATATAACTGTCATCATGGAACAAACCGTTTGGGGTGTTTAGGTATGAATCTTCTTTCGGTGTAAGAAATAGCCATGTTAATTTGCCCACAGATGTGTTCAGAGCTAGAGCATGCACCCCTGCAAAGACAAGCTGCATTTCACCCAGAGTCTGTTAGTGCGGCATATTATGGTGGGGGGAATGTTCTGCAGAAGAAACGGTGCAGCCTGTCTTTTGTACTTCCGGAACAATGTTAGCCTGTTTAAAAACAATACAGTTTCTTTATGTGCGTTACATAAAAACAACATGTGTTAGCAGCTAGTCAATAGGCAGGCAATAAAATGGTGTAATGGGTAAAGCTCTTGGATGTAGAATATTAGAAATGAGGGTGGGACTGATGGATAGATGGATGGTTGTACAGACATAAGGATGGATAGACAAATACCAACAAAGGCATTGCTGGCCCCCAGAGAGACCTATACCGAGGGGAGGGGATCGGCAGGGGGGAGGGGGCGGAGCAACATGAGTGCACTGCAGCGTGAGGTAGTTGGTTGTATGGTTTCGCATAATAAACTGCTCGGAGATAACTGTACAACCTTCTAGCTTTCCCTGCGGTGTCACCAACACCAGCAGCCTGACAGAGAAAGGCTCCCCAACCCCTCAGCCTAGCAGACGGTAAGTAAGGGGCGGATCCCTCAGCCTAGTGGATGGTATGGGATGGGTCCCCAAGCCTTCAGCTTAGTGGATGGTAAGTAAGGGGCCAGTCCCTCAGCCTTCAGCCTAGCAGATGGTAAGTAAGAAGCAGGTCCCTCAGCCTAGTGGATGGTAAATAATGGAAGGGTCCCCAACCTCTTGTCATCTCATTGCCCTGGCATTTGGATGTGGTTTAAAGGGCACCATATGAGCTATGAGGTCACAAAAGGGACACTTTCACAGCCAGAGTTTCTATGTATTGTCTGGGAGCATCAGGCTATAGGAGTAAACACTGTCTGCCTGTGCTATTCCCACTTCCCCATGATTTATACATGAAACAGATTAAACAGAAAGACACTAACTTGAAGACACCCAATACCGTGTATTCTGTTTATTTAAAATTATTCCTTTAATTGTTTGATGTGTTTTTGATGTGTTTGTGTGTCCTAATATGTAGTATCTAGTCCTCATATGTAGTTGTATGTCCTGACTGTATATTTGTTATTTTATTTTATTCATGTTAATATTATGGGTGCCCATTAAATTAAAAAATGCGCTTTTTAATGCATACAGACACTGCCACATAAAACCTGAGATCTACCTGGCTTCTTGTTTAAATAGCTTGCTGTTGTTCTTATGTTTCGATCTCCGGACTTTTCTGATCAGTGATGAAAAGGGACTGACCCGGGTTGCTTAACCACAATTGCTTACCATCAAGAACCAATATTTTGCGTTATATAGCCTCAGATAATACACTCCCATCCAGCTCCATCGTATCTCGTCTTAAGTATGTGCACTGTACCAGAGTGTCTGTGCTGATTGTGTCTGTCCCCCCTCCCTCCAACCACCTCCCCACAAGTCCCCCAGCGTGTCTGGCTAGTGGCTCAGACAGCTAGTATCCGCATTGCGTTGTACCTCTCCTGTAAGAAAAAAGGGCTCATATCAGCATTCTGCGCTACTTTCCAGTCTACACAGGCAGAAAATCTCTCCGCTCCATGGTGGAACCAGTTCATCCCTTTTCTGATTTTAAGAACCTGTGTCATAATATTTTAGCGTTGGTCTTTTTGTCTCGTTGATCTTAAACATTTGATGTATAGCAGTTTTGGACAATGCCCCAAGCAGGTGTGATGCAAGAACTGGATCACATTTGTGGTGTCAAACCATGTGCAACTGACGTTTTCCTACCCTGACATCATTTTAGTCGGCAATTAGTGTCACCTCACTCATACGATGGGAAGGTTGCCGGGTTTAGCAAGTAAGTGAAACTGCTTAGAAGCAGCAGCATCAGGACCAATGACATCACCGGTTGATTGAGTTGCGCCCCAGACCTGGGTCTCACATGTTGGCGCAGGTGCTGACGGTTCAGTCTGATGGCCAAAGGTTGCAGTCATACTGCTGTATGCTTGAGTGCTTCCCATACAGGTCACAGCAAGCTGCCTCAAGTATACCACCTCATAAACGGGATGGTTCACATGGAGGTTAGGGTGCTATAACCTGCATACAGAAGACCCCATTTTAACTTAGGATACCCCACCAGGAATTGCATAGGTAAATAATGTGACTAATAATAATAATAATTGCTAAAGACAGGTGTAGCCCATTTTGTGGCATTACAGTTACATTTTTATGTACTCATCCCTTTCCTTTTTTTCAATATTTTTGCAATATTGTCAAGTGAGTGTAAAGTTAACTGAAACCAGATGAATTCACCATTGTTTATTGAGATTATACTGAAATTGGAAGCCATCTCAACAAATTTACAAATGACATTTTGTCTACATCATTGCCAGCCAAACACAATGAAAGGTAGTCAGGGAGATTTATCCCTGCAAAATGTCACCCAACCTCAATATAACCAACTTAATCATATTATATTGATTACTGAGGCAGCTGCAAACATTCACCTTTACACCATGCCTCAGTCTATGTCAGCCGACATTCAAATTGGTACGTAGCATTTCTAGACAGGCATTTTAACATAAAACGTATTTCTACTGAATGTAGAGGGACACAACTAGGAACTCGGAAATCTGGAAACCATCATCTGAAAGAATGAAGTTGGTTCCAAAGTAACGACTGGTCAAAGGATTTTTTGATTGCATTTGGGAACTATTGCCAATTTCTTTAGCTAACACTGACTGCAATCTGCTGGCAATCAACTGGACTCCATCCATAGAAACCCTATGTTTAGCATTGTGGGCACTAAACATCTATTTTAATGAAGGGGTAGCGCTAAAGCAAACTCAGGTGGTGGGATTCAATGAGATATTTTTGTCACTTTTGGCCTTGACGTACTTCTTATTCTCACTGAGATAGTTACCTTCCGCCCCCCCGCCCCCCACCTCACTTTCTGTTTCTCTCACACATTTCCTTTTGCAGACACATGCAGGCAGGAAAAAGGGGAGCGAGGGAGACGGAGACGTGATGCCTGAAAAACGTGATCGGAGCGAGAGAGAAAGGAAGGGGGGAGAGCGGGTGGATGAAACAGCGTAAGAGCAGGAAAGGGTGGAAAGAAATAAATGGAGATTGGGAGCGCTGAATACAAAAGATGGAGAGAAGCTGAACATGGAGGGAAGAGATGCTGAAAAGGAAAAGGAATTGTGGCAAGAAATGTGGACAGAGAGTATGTGTGCGAACGAATGTGCTGATGGTTCATTTCTCTGTGTGTGCATGCTTTTATCAGTGACAAAGACTGATACGAGAGGACAGTGAGCGAGCAGATATCCGTAGGGCTGAGGGAGGCAGGCAAGCAGGTATAAGCACCAAATGATGGAATCAATAGCCTCGTCTGCACTGAACCAGCTGTTTAGCTCACTGTCTGGTGAAACTCTAATTGCTTGTAGCCATCCAGCCTGGCGGGGAGAGAGTCTCACAGAGACAGAGGCGGGGAGGCACAGAGGAGCAGGGGAGAGAGCAGGGCACAGTCTGTGTTTTTCTCCCGTATTTACAGCTCAACAAATGAAGATAAGGAAGACTGGTGTAAAATAAAACCTTAGTTCTGTTTTGTTTTTGGACTAATTGGATGATTTTTGCTTTTTTTTTTTTTTTTTTTTTTTTTAGAATGCAGCTAATATCACCGAGACAGCAGCAGCCAGGGGATGGGGAGAGAGAGAGAGAGAGACAGAGAGAGAGACAGATAAAGAGAAAAGGAGGATAAGAGAATCAGTTTCCTTTTTTGTGTGTATATCTGTCTGGGTGTGTGTGTGTTAAAAGAACAATTTCATTTGTGTATCAGCAAATACTGGTGAGTGTGCATGTTACCTGATGGAGAGTAAGCATGTCCTTCTGGGTATTCCTGTGCATAATCTAATGTAATCTAACCCTTTAAATCAGTCTTTTTTTCCATCCTTGAAATTAAATCTTTTTTCTCTATCTAAATGATTTACTTCAGATTTCCTGCTCCTGCCATAGTCCTTATAGCCGACAGAGAACAAGAAGTTGAATGAGCAGGGAAATGTTTCAATGAACGCTGGAAATAATTAAGCAGAGAATTAAATTCTACAAAAAAAATGTACATGTTGCATGCATGTCCTATTGTGCATTATGGTTTGGCATGTGCGCACATGTGCTCATCTGTGTGGCAAGCTATTACATGTGTTGGTCATGGAGGTGGAGGATAGGACTGTACTGAGTCTAAAAAATAAACTGCAACATAAAAAATACAGTATTCCATATATAATTAATGTGGTGCCTAAACAAAAGGGAAAGATAATTGAAATAATTGTTTTATTATATGTAAATGTATTGTAGTTGTACCTATGCTATTTGTATTGAATCTTAAGGACAATACTTCTTGTATGCTAAGAAAGTCAAATATCATCGAAAATTCATTTGTACGCACCATTGCAGGACCACAAGCAGACAGAGTATCAGTCTGAGAGTCGACCGCTAGGTGGCGCTAACCCACTTTGTGACTTCCAGGAAGAACGTTCACATGTGCTGTTTTTCCCGGCTCTGAGGGTTTTCTCTGTTTTTCTGTTCTTTCTGCAGGTGATATTCCTGTGAGGCTGTCAGACATATTGGAAGTGTTTTATTGTGAATCTTCAAAATGGAACCACGAGAAGCTTCTCAAATGTCTACAGAGCGGCCCCCATCTCCCAGTTCCCCCTGCCCCACATAAAACTTATACCTGTGTCCTCATAGCGCACTGTAAGTGGAAGGATAATATGCAAATGTTCATGTCTGAGCTGTGACGTGTCTTTCAGTACTTCAGTGCTCAGACACAGTACATTACATAGCTAGAGTTTAAAACCATGCTAGAATGAATTTTTTTACTCATCAGCAAAGAAGGGAAACACAAAAGCTTTAAGTAGCAAACAGCAGTATAAAAATGATCATTCTTCTGAAAGTTGACTGGCTTTTATTGGTAGAAGAGATGGTATAAAAATAGAAAATACTGGTCTGTCATTATATCTGTGTTCCATATAATACGGCATAAGATTTATTTATTCATTTAGCTTGATTTTAAACAATTCAAGTGAATGGTTACAAATTTGCACTGCTAAATTTAGCTTTGCAACATTATACTACAAACTACAGAACATTTCACACCTGGTGACAGTATGCAAGATTGATGCTGACTGACAAAAGCACCACAATTCTTAGGTTGTGATATGTGACATTAAGTTTGTATTCTGTCCAAACTTTATGAAATTCTTGCCGCCATAGATGTCAGATCTCAGTGAATCCAGCTACAATTATTCCAGGCTGGAATCTGCAAGTTACCCCCAGAACACTAGAGGCGTCAAACGTGCCTGGCTGTCCCTGAGACCCTTAACCTGTGAGGTGGCTTAAGGTCACAGGTGATGGCCTCGGGAACAGGGCTGCATGTGCTCGCTCCGCAGTGGAATGTAAGCACCAACTCCAGGACCAGTTTTGGAACTTACCAAAGAGACTTGTATTATTAAATGGTGGTGACTTTTCATAATGCCTTATTTTCCAGGCTTAAAAATGATTTGACCTTTTGATGCTCGACTTGCTTTTTAATCATATGCCTAAGATTAATAAAGAATACATTTGACTTACTGTTAAATCAGCAGGAACATCACAGATTGATTATTGTGTTGTGATCCATCCATCGATCCGTCCATCCATCCAGGGCCAGCTCTGCCTTTTCAGGAGCTTTACTTGAGAGGCCCTCTTGCCCAGAAGATTGATGATTATTTCACTTCCTTGGGGGCCCAAGGCAACTTCCTGTTCTGCCCATAGCTAAAGCCAGCCTCATGTCCATCCATCCATCTGTCCGTCCATCTGTCTGTCCATTCACCCATCCATCTACCATAACATCATCATCATTAGCTATAAGATTGTATGCATTTTGGAGACTGCTATGAACTGGTCTAGCTATTTCTTCACCTAATATGCAGCAAATATGGATGTTTGTCAGCTTAAAAAAATATGAAAATGAAAACTGAATTTCACTTGGCAGTCCTTCCTAGGAAGTCGGTTGCACTGTCACCGACGTGATCGTAGATGAGAGGTTTGTGCTTGCTGAGTGACCTTGCATTCAGCCCAATGAAACAGCGAGGCAGTCACTCTGCCAAGCACACATTACAGAAGCTCCTCTACTTACAAACTTTCAACTTACGAACTTTCAGACATACGAACGAAGAGGACTGTAGGTCCAAATTGTGTTCATTTGGGCTCCCGTTTCTTGTCTGCAAAATCAAATTTTTTTCTGCGTGCCAATTCCGCCTAGTACGACTTCTGGCCGCTACTCCTGCCACGCAGCAGCGTAGCATGCATACTCCCAGCATCCGAATTCTTTGGACTTGCGTATACCCTTAAAATGATGTTGAATAACGACTTATGAACATTTCAAGTTATGAATGGGCATTTGGAACGTATCTCATTCGTAAGTAGGGGAGTGTCTGTACTTTGCTTCAAAGTAAATAAATGAAATTATCATTTACAACTCAATCTTGTTTTCTGATGACTAATGGCTGCCTATTGGAAGCAATAAAACCATAAACATATATTGAATCTGTACTGAATTTAAAAAGGTATCTGAAGGTAACAAACATTAGTGAGGGATATGACTGCCAGTAGACTGTAAAACATTCACTCTGTACATATGTAGTATGATTACTAAACACACAGCACAGTACATAATTACCTATTGTTCAATAATGGGTAGTTATCCGTAGACACCTTTGTTTCTATATCTAAATCACAAAAAAGTCATTGTTTCTAAGCTATTTTAAAATTTTGTGACCTATAACCTTTGTTGTCTATTTGACAAGTATGTGAGGGTCACACCTGGGCATTACATACAGGTCACGTGACACAAACATGAACACATTACTCACGGACAGCACAGACACGGACAAGCAAGGGATAGCTGTAATTGTTCAGTGCTTATGTACACTTACAGGATGGTATTATAGTAGCAAAAGATACCAAAATATATACATGGATGAAGAGGAAACATTACTGAAGTGTGTGATTTACTGAAGTGCATTTGAAGATAATTCACAAAGGAAAGGATCAAGAGACATTTCTGTTAAAACTGGTTATAATATAGTATGATTGGTGGACTGTCCCAGATATTAGTAGGTAATTATTAAATTACACAGTAATCTATAGATTTCATTGTAATCCTAAATGGTTATTTATCCAGACTTATAAGTAAAGGTCATATAGAACACTATTCACAAACTGTGCCCAGTATTTATTTATTTATTTCTTCAGCATGCAGAGTGACCTCAGTATGTTGTGTTGTGTCCCAACACCTGTCCTCATACATGTGGTGCTGCTGGTACCCAGGAACAGTCTGGAGGCCAGTATTGATTGGCTCGTCTGTGTGGAGACAAACGAATGCATTAGTACCCAACTCACCCTCCCTCGGAAAATATATTAACTCCGTGTATTAGGCACTCTGTCTGGTTACCATGGTGACACACAGAAGGGGGAGGAGCTGCAGAATGGGTTGAGGCAGTAGGTTTGATAGGTAGTCTGTCCCCAACCCCTTACTGTCTCTCACCTTTCTCTTGCTTTCATCCTCTCTTTCTTCATCCTTCCTGTTACTGCGATCTTTTCTTAATTTAAAAGCTTATCTTCTCTTCCATGGCTGCCCCACATTTCCAGATACCTACTTTTTCTTAATTGTTCAGATGTTTCCCTGTCCATTTCACTTCCTCCTCCCCCCAATTTCATTAGAGTGGTTTTCTTTTGTTCGATAACTCTGCCCTACTTTTCTGCCTCTCTCCTCCACTGAAGTCCTCTAGCCTTGTATTTAGTTCTCTGCTAAGCTCTCTCATTTTTATCTCTTCCACAGGCTGCATTCTTTGCCCCCCCCCCCTGCCCCCCCCACGACAATTCTGCATTCTGCAGCAAAAGACTGGTGCATAGTGGGAGAAATGCAGGAGCAAGACAATGAAAGCAAAGGAATGAAATGCGGGGATGGGGGGGAAGGGAAAATAACTTAAAAAATAATATATTCATATATTATAATTTGGAATGCATCTCTCATGTAAAATTCCTCAAAAAAGTACTGCATAGAAATTTGCATTTACTTGCTAAGCTGTTAAGCTTTTACTGTTAATCAGCTTACAGTTTTTCCCCATTTACACTGCAGGCTAAGTAGCTTGCTCTTGACAAGTACATTAGAGGGACACGTGACCCCACCCGGACTGGGGAGACCAGGCCCCAACCCTGGAGCCAGGCCTGGGGAGGGAGCTTGTGGGTGAGTGCATGGTAGCCGGGCAACTACCCATGGGGCCCGGCCAGGCATAGCTAGAAAGTGTTACACCTTCTTGTTGGGCCTACCACCTGCAGGAGAGACCATGGGGTTTGGGTGCAGTGTAGATAGTGTGGCAGTCAAAGTCAGGGATCTTGGTTGACTGAGTAAATTCAGCACTGTGTGGAGGTTGGAGACTATGTTTGGATTGGCGGTCCCAAAAATTGGTGGTCCCAGTTTTTAAGAAGGCGGGCCGGAGGATGTGTTCTAATTTTAGGGGAATCACACTCCTCAGCCTCCCTGGGAAGTTCTTTGCAAAGGTACTGGAGAGGGGGGTCCATCCATTGGTTGAACCTCGGATCCAGGAGGAACAATGCAGATTTCTTCCTAGTCATGGAACGCTGGAACAGCTCTTCAACCTCACTAGGATACTGGAGGGGTCAAGTGAGTTTGCCCAACCAGTCTACTTCTGTTTTGTGGAAAAGGCATACAATCATGTCCCTTTGGGGGTCCTGTGTGAGGTGCTTCGGGAGCATGGGGTACAGGGTCTGCAGTTGCAGACAATCAGGTCCCTATATAAACAGTGTGAGAGTTTGGTTTGCATTGACAGCAGTAAATCAGACTCATTCCTGCTGGACTCTGTCAGGACTGCACTTTGTCACTCATTCTGATCAGACCTTTTATGGAGAGAATTTCCAGTTATTAGTGCTGTAGTTCTCGAGACCGGTCAATTTTTTGTGGTCTCGGTCTTGTCTTGGTCTCGACTCTATTTGATCTCGGTCTTCTCTTGGTCTCGGACATAGCGATCTCGATGGGATGGGGAAAAAAGGAGAAAACAGCGCATCCTCACAGAACAGTATGATTATTTATTACGTGCCTCAATTCAAATGCAACCAGTCAGATGCACCTATTTTAAAAATGTTACATTGTATACATTTTCTCAATGGACACTGCCAGAGCCTCACAGTCCACACACATCATACATATCGCATCATAGTGAAGTCGGCAAAGAAATGTCTGAAAATGTCCGCGAGGTCGGTAATTAACTTTGGCTTTACAGAGCACAAAGAGTATATTTGCAAAACTTTCCAGAAAAAGAAACATTCTGCTGTATGCCAATTTTGTTGAACCACCTTCACGGAGACTGCTGTGTGGGTATATTGTTTACCTATTACAGTGGTGTTATTTGACATAATTAATCATCATTGATTTTATATAGCATCTGTCTATGGGCATTGTGTTGAGCAAGCATTCGTTCTATGCTACAGTATATGGTAAGTAATTTTAGTGATGTTGATATCGAAATGTAAAGATTACAGTGGGACACTTCCAGTTTATCTATTAATGGATACAACATAGTCTATAGCATAGTTATAGTTCAAATAAATTGGGCATTTTACATTCATTAGAAAGTACAGTCTTGGAGGTGCAAGTCAGTCTGGAGGCTCATTCTCTTCAATTCAAAACAAGGGATCATTACATAGCCATATTCATAGATTACCGAGGCCTCTGTCCCTGGTATAAAAGACTTAATGTGAACATATTTCTGGTACATCCCATCTCTTTCCCTTGACAATGTCTGATAAAATGGTTATAAGAGAGGATTGCTGAAAATATTATTTTCCATCAGGCTTCGTAACTATGACAAATCTGTGAGATTTTAAATGAGAGACATATGGACAATATAATCGAAAAGATAACATGAATTTGATTTAATGAGTAAAGACACTTTACAGCAATGCCTTTTTTCTCTAGAGTTTATCTGATTAATGTGATGTCGATTCTAGCTCTAGTCTGTTTTTGGTCTTTGTCTTGGTTTTGGTCTCGACCAGCCTTGGTCTTGATCTTGGTCTTGGTACCCTCAAGTCTCGGCAGTATCCTCGTCTTGATACCCTCCGGTCTCAGCAATGTCTTGACTACAACACTACCAGTTATAGCTAAGGGGTTGAGGGAGTCCAGGTCGCTGGCCTCAGGATCACATCTTTGCTTTTTGCAGATGATGTGGTCCTATTAGCTTCATTGGGCTGTAACTTGCTGCTTGAATTCTGACAGTTTGTAGCTGAGTATGAGGCGGTTGGGATAACGATCAGCAGTCTGAGGTCATGGTTCTTGATTGGAAAAGGGTGGATTGCCCTCTGCTGGTGGGAGATGAGTTACTGCCTCAAGTGGAAGAGTTTACGTATCTTGGTGAAGGAGGGAGCGTGAGATCGACAGGCAGATCGGTGTAGTGTTGATAGTAATGTGAACACTGTACCATTCTGTTGTGATAAAGAGAGAGCTGAACCAGAAAGCAAAGCTTTTGATTTTTAATCCTACCCTCACCTATGGTCACAAGCTTTGGGTAGTGATCAAAAGAATGAGATTGCAGATACAAGCGGCAGAAACGAGTTTCTTTCACAGGGTTTCTGGGTTCAGCCTTAAAGACAGGCAGAGGAGCTCGGACATTCGGGAGGAGTTCAAAGTGGAGCCACTGCTCCTGTGCATTGAAAAGAATCGAGGTGATTCAGGCATCTATGTAGGATGCCTCCTGGATGCCTTCCTAGGGAGGTGTTTCTGGCATGTCCATCTAAGAGGAAACCCTGGGGTAGACCCAGGACATGTTAGAGAGATTATATGTCTTGACTGGCCTGGGAACGCCTTGGTATTCCACCCGTGGTGCTGGAGGAGGTGGCTGCATCAGCGCATACTCCCCTATCTGATCTGACCTGACCTGACTTTACTTGAGGGAACACAAATAATGTAGTTTTAAGCTATTATTTATGCATCAATTAACCACAAATTAAGTGTTAGCTACAAACTGATCTCATGATTGTTTATCATTAATGAATTGTGACATATCTTTCATCTCAAGCTAGTACTGCATTCGTCACTGAATCTGTTAATTATGTAAATATTTATGAATTACTGAAGGAACCACTGAAGGAAGTACTGTAGGATAAAATAATGAATAATATGTAAAATACTGATCTCATGTTTGTTCATCATTAATGAATGAAATTTATCCAAGCAGTCACTATATTTGTTACTATATCTAATTTTGTAAATCTTAGTGAACTACTGAAGTAACTACTGAATGAATAATCCAAGCTTTCATGTTTGTTTCATCTTATGTAGCGACTATATTTGTTCATGATTTGTACTTCAGCAGTAACTGACTTAGTACTAGGCATTTGTGTCCCCTCAAGTAGAGTGTTACCCAATTATGTGTTGAATGGCGAAACAGGAGGCAGGGATTTGTTTTATAAAGTGTTTCACTTGTTTTACGGAAATGAATGGCTCACAACATAACAGATATGAAGATCAACTCAATGGCTCTCATTCCACACATGCATACTCACGTTAAACAAAATATACTGTTCTACATCCCTTTTCGTTAGTTCTGTTGGTTTCTCTAGAAGAAAATAAATGTCAATTATACAGTCTTATTAATAGTTCTATACTACAGGATTGCCGACTCTCGCATCTGGCATGACACTCACGCTTTTTGACTCACACTCATGCAAGAAATCTTCTGGCAATTCTATATTATTCCATTATAAACTTAGAATTAGCTAGCACTGGGGTAGTTTGCAAACCATAAAGACTATATTTACAAGGTAATAAAACTCTTACAATAATGAAACTTACCCTGCAGTAACACTACAAATCTCAACCGCTGCCTTTCTCAGAAGCAATAATTTATGTCAAGTGTAATATTCCTCTTATACTTTTATACTGTGTACAGTTTTATACTGTGTACAGAATGTTACAGTCTTCTTCGTTCATATTTCTGAAAGTTTGTAAGTCGAAAGTTCATAAGTAGAGGAGCGTTTGTATTTGTAATTGCTTTATGCTATTTATTTTTTATTTATTTTCCATCAATTTTCTTGTACAGTTTTTATTGAGTCTTCTGCAAGTGGATCCAAATGTCATCTCGTTGCACTTTTACGGTGACAATGAAGATATCTTGCATCTTGTATCTTACCATGAATTCCACTCTGAGCTATGTCACTTCTCTCTTTCCCTTGTGTTTGTAAGACTTTGTGTATGAGGACAGATTACAGACGGCTGCAGACAATTTTATCATGGAGGCCTCCAGACTGCCTGGAGGTGACAGGCCCTCGTTTTCATTTTTCCTTTGTTTTGCTATACATTATATACAACTCTCATGACTTTTAATATGCTCCACCGGTTGTTTTCCCAGGAGTGGGTTGCAGGAATCACAGTTCACCTGCTTCCGTACGAAATCCTGCAGGATTTCACTTTCAGTGGATGGTCTCTGGCTTTTTATGCCTTGGTCAGCATTGTGCCTACAGATGAGACCATTTTTTTACTGAGAACTTAATTCCCCACTTTGCTGAATGGGATTCATTTGTTACACATCAGCTCCATTTTGCCATGTATTTCTTTTTAAGTAAACAAGTCCTATCCACAACCTGGGTCTTTTTATCATTCATTCTGTCTTTCCCCCATGTGGTGAGTTTAACTTCCTTCTAAAGCCATAATTTCCTTTCTCACAGTGTAACTCGTTCATTATCAGCTCTATTATTGATCCCTCTCTCCTTGTAACAAAAATAAATTGGGGGATCAGTCACTGCACTAGCTATATAGATCAAATTACATTGCGTTTGATAAAGCAGCAGGGACACATACAGAAATCTGAAAGCTTCGCTAAAATTAAAACTAAATAAAAGAAGTGAGAGATTTAAAACTATTTTACTGCTTTTGGTTAATATAATATATATCTGACACCATTTAACCTAACTGCATGTCCTTGGACTATGGGTGAAAATCGGTGCAAATGCACGTTATGTGAGGAGAGCTGGCAAACTACACGCACATACAGAGAGCAGAGGCAGGATACAAGCCCCCCAATGTCAGTGTTTGCCACTGAGACACCGTGCTGCCCCAGACTTGTGTATAATGTTATTTAATATGATGTAGTGATACTGTAAGGTTATGTTAATTATATATCTAAAATCTGAATTACTCTACTAAACAAATTAACATATTTTCATTCCATTTATTTCCTCATTTATTTTGAACTTTTAAGATACAGAGAAGTAATTCTCGTACGAGCTATAATATATCCAGGCTTATTTCAAACATAGACATTTAACAGATCACTACATGCTTTATTCCAATTATAGGTTTCCAAGAATTGGCTGCTGTGTATGACTTCATCATCTGTGAATATGCAAGTCGTATGGACTGTCCAGGTGCGTTTTGAAGGTAATTAAGTCAAACACCTATTTGAATATATCTGCAAGATGACTTTAATGTAAATACATTTCATAACAGAGTGTATTAAAGGTATAATATTCCTTTTACAATGAAAATCCCAAGATGCTCTTTACAACCTTGAAATTTTCTTACTTCCCAAACAAATCTATTCATTTTACATTCATTGTGGGCAAATTAATGCATCATTCTCCAGCTCTCAGAAACCATTATTAAGTGATCTAGTTGCGACAAATGTGGAAAACCTTTGTTATTGATGATGTTTTCCAGAAGAAAACATTGAATCAGGCAGGCTCTATGCGATACCCATGCCGTGAGACTGTGCCATATCAGTGTTGGTGAAAACAACCAGGTTTTAGAGCTATTTAACTAAATGGAAATAAATTTGTGAAATTATTCTGACAGTGCAACCTGCCCTCAGAATAACCTCAGAATTCCTAAAATCCCTTGTTCTGAAGTGTGTTTTTGGGTTGTATTTCAGCTGAGCAAAGGATCTGCGAGGATTAGGAATGCTAATAGAAATTGGGCACGTCTATATAATGTTCTATGGGAAACATTTTCCACTTTTACTGACCCTAAAATATATTAAATGTCTGTCATTCACTGACAATGACCGCCTCAGTTCGCCTTAGATCATGTATAGCTGCAAGGCATATTTGATAAGGCTCTGCTTCCAGGAGGGCAAATCCCACACTGGCCTGCACCCCGCCCCGCCACACTACATACCCGATGTTCCTGTGGCTGGGGGGTTAACTGTGTAATTTAAACATTACCCAGTCACATTTAAACATCCCCGTGCCTTCCTCTCTCTCTCTCTCTCTCTCTCTCTCTCTCTCTCTCTCAAAAACTATATTACGCAAATTTAGCATTTTATATATGAGACATTTCATATACAAATGAGATGCAGACTGACAAACTGCATATTACATCAAATTCATTTAACTTTATGATTTTCTGTTATTGCAGGTTTCTTTGCTGGCAACTGGCTAAGGGAAAAGAGACCAATCTGAACCAAAATGAACCAATATTGCAGTATAATAAAAATATTTTTGGCTAAGTAGTTGCCTTTAAACGCTGCAACAAAATACATTATTTAAAAAAATCTCAATATTCCTTGCCGTAAAGTAGAAGGGCACTAAGCATATGGACAATTGTGAACTATCTAGCAGTAGGGGGAGCCAAGCACCAGAGTTTGGGGCTTTAGGGTATTTCTTAATTACCAAATAAAACAAACACTGCTATTTACCAAAAACTCATTTATACAGAGAAATGTTAGTGCTCCTGTGGCTTAAAATGAAAATGCCTACAATTTATATAAAAAGAGTTTTTCAAATATGAAAATTACATAAAGTTTTTATGCGTCCAGTCATTTTTCATCTGATGTAAACACAGACAAGAAGCAGTAAGAAAGCCATAAAACCTGTTCCAAAAAATTTCCTGCTCTTGTATGTATAATATTAAATGGAAAATAAATGGAAATATTGTCAACTTAATACAAAAAAACTGATGATTCTGAGTATGTGGTCGTTTTTTTTTTGTGCACCTTCACCCTGGAGAAACCTGGAGAAAAAGTGTTTCATTTCTCTCTATACTGTGTATATGGCTAAAATGACAAACAAACATACTTGACTTCACTTGAATGTAGAATTGCGAAACGTGCCTGAATTCAGCAAGAAATTATATCATTCAGCTTCAAGTTACCGAAGATTATAATTGAATTATATACTAAATCACTGTTAGGGAAAGTAGAGCAAGATGAGGCTTGTGATTCTGATAGTGAGATTCTATGTAATACGTAGAGAAAAAAAATAAATAGGGATCAAATATCCAAAACATCAAGTGACTCAGTCTTATATGATTTTTTGAAGATTAATGTGACAGAAAGTGCTTCTTAAGGGAAAAAACATGGAAAAACACTTGGAATATATTATGTTCACTGCATTGGCCTGACAACCCTCAATCCTTTATACTCTACTGCCTCTGACAGGCCCCACACCTCATGACCCTGTAATGCGGTTGGAAAATCAATGGATGGATGGATGGATGGATGGATGGATGGATGGATAGAAGGATGGTTATACAAAATATGTAGTATATAATTTGTCCACAATATGAGGCCTTGAATTATGTGTGGTGGTGCACTCCTTCAGGTATGTAAAGAAATATCTTAAAAGCCCAGATGCCATTGCCATTCAGGCAAGATATTCCAGTTTAATAATATTGTCAAACACATTGCTGTCAAATAACCTTACTTGGAGCCTTACTATTTCTGCCTCATATCCTGAAGCAAGACAGGATTTACTGGAGTTTTAAACCCCTAGTTGTGTTACTAAATATAGCCAGACATGACTCACAAAATAAGTCAGCAATCTGGCCTGTAGTAAAGTATTTATTTTGATTTTAGTGTGTGGTTTGAATTACTCGTCATGGTAACGGGGCAATGCACAGGAGGGTACGGACGACGTAATTCGACTTTCCGTCAGGGTGCTGAGTAAAGAAGGCGATGTCTCCTCTTACAACTAATCACAGTGATTCAGCTTCCAGTGTGAGTAGCTTGTGACATGTAACACTAAGAACAGGACTGACTGTTTCCAATATCAGAGGGGAGTTCAACACAGCCGAATACGTTTAATGCCACGTTTAAGCCTTAAAGTAGTCAGAATCATGACTGCTGATGTATACTTATCAGTTATATTTTGTCTCGCATTTTATTTGAGTGGGTGTGGAGGCCCGTTGCTTACATTTAGTCCTGAATAGATAGTAGCCCTTTTTTATTTACAAGAAATATTTAATTCACTTGGTTAACATCCCAGGAAGCACAGACCTGAAGTCAGTGGAAAATGTTATATTTAGAGTGAATTGTATCCAATTGTCTGGTATATCTATTTAAAAATTTATTATATTATACAGTATATTTAATATAGGATTTTTTATATCTACTTTTACATTAATTATTTAATTTGGGGGGCAAATGCACTATTATCAGAATTCACTTTACTGGCCAGTACATTTGCATGTGTTAGTAATTTATTTTGGCAGTACTGGTGCATATATCCGCAGACAAAATATAAAATATATAAATAAAATGATGCTGGTAACGATGAAAAGAAAAGTTATGTGCCACCGCTGACGTTTTATAGCGTCAGTAGCCTTAGTTGAACTCAAATATAAGATTTTTCAAATTGAAGAGCAAAATAGACATATCATTTTACTAAAATTTTTAGATGTCCAGAACTATAAACACAAGTCCTATAACAGGAAGTGAAATAACTTTTTTCTTCACTATAGTGTGTGTGTGTGTGTGTGTGTGTGAGCGGGTATACCTATCCTTATGGGGACACAATGTCCCCATAACGGGATAAATATCCATTTTTTTCCTTATGGGGACCGGTTTCCTGGTCCCCATAAGGGAAAACTCTATTTTATAAAAATCAGTAACTGCTATGAAAAAACTAAAAATGAAAAAACTTGTGTATTTTGCTTGGTTACTTATGGTTATGGCTAGGGCAGGATGGGGGTTAAGGCTGTCATAATTAGCGTTAGCATTTTTCCCATAGAAGTGAATGAGCGGGACCCATAAGGACATGTAGGTATACCCTACATGTGTGTGTGTTTAAATTCTATAACTTCCTAAAGGTCTATATTCTAGAAACATATTGTTTTTGTTTTAATAACATATAAGAACCCGTAAAAAAGTGAAAGTGTCCCCATACACAGAATTCTACAACTGTGAATCAGATACACCACTAATACCTAACCCCTTCCAATTCCATTCTCAGTCTCAGGCATGTTTTGCCTGTGGCCATGATCAGCATAGGACATGATATGAATATGATGGGGCTGTCACGTTTTTCAGAATATATAATAAAATGGAATTATTTCCATAGTATTGAGTGGTTCATTTAAAAATTTGCTTGAGCAGGGTATCCAGTTATCAGAAGGTGGTCTGGTCCCTGATTTGATTATCGGTCTTCGCACCAACATCCACCCATTTATCTTTCAAATGCCTATTCAGTACAAGGTCATGGTGAGTTTGGAGCTGAGATCATGGAGCTGAGAGCAGGGGTACACTCTAGGCAGGACAGCAGGCTATCTCAGCCTTGTACCAATAGTTTCCACCAAAGACACTAGCTATGTGTTTACAGAGAATACACCTACATTTTGTTATGGTCAGCTTTGAAACTTGTAACCAAAACAGAAGTCTAATAGCTCTTTTACGGAATTGAACTCCCACATTTCAGCCTTTTCTAGCAACCAGTGACTGTATGTTTCAGACAGTGAAATGTGAGGCCCCACCCTTTCTGATTTTGTCATGATTTTGTGGTTAAGAAATTACTCTTTTATTATTTTCTTTTCCTCCGAAGAAAGCTGTTACCATAAACTTGTACAAGCTTTAAACAAGTCTTAACAATATAGTGGGTGGCCATTTTGATATCATGTTTGTTTCTAGCAAATAAAATTAAATGTGTTTGTAATTATTTAAAAAGATTTACTGAGACAAAGAACTAAGACAGTGTCACGCTCCGGTTCGGACGAACAGGCGATCGTGCGGGCGGTTGGCCAAAAATCAGGCAGACGCGGCAGGATCGGGGAGATCGGGGGTTTATTAGGGGAAAGGAACACTGGGAACATGGAAACTACGGGAGACCAACGAACGCACAAGAGTCAAGCAATGACGAACGAGGGTAACAGGCAAGACCAGGATATAAATAGGACATGACTAACTCAAAATAATCAGACACAGCAGGAGACAATTAGGGAATCACACATGGGTAATCAGGGGGCGTGGCACACACGAGGAGCGGACGAGCCGGGCATCACAGAGCCCCCCCCCAAAGGCGCGCTGCACCGGGCGCGCCCCGGAGAAGGCGACGAACGGGACGAGGGAAACGGGACCAGGAACTGAAGAACAAAATCAACGAAGGACGGGAAACAGGACCGAAGAACAAAACACGGCGAGAGACAGGACGTACGACAGGACGTGACAAAGGGCAGGGAACGCAGAGAGACAGACCAGAAAGGGCGGAACAGAGGGAACAGGCGGAACAAAAGGAGTGGGAGTGACGGAAGGGAACGTTGGGAAACGAGGAACGGAGCGGGGTAGAACAAAGGGACCAGGAACAGAGGACGGCGGGACAAAGACAGGAGGGACAAAGGCAGGGGCACAGGGCGAGAAGGAGGGGGTACCAAGGGGAGCCCGAGGGAGCCGAAGCGGGCGACGGGAAGCAGCCGGAGGGGCCGCAGGCGGCCGGGAGGCCGGAGCCGGAGGGGACCCCGGAGGGGCCGAGGAGGAAGCAGGAGGGAGCACCGGGGAAGGGGACGAGGGAGCAGGAGGGGCCCTCGGCGAAGGCCCGGAGGAGGGGGGAGCCGCAGCAGGCGGCGACGTCCGGTGGAGGGCCGGAGGTAGGGGCCCCGCAGGCAACCGAGGAGCCGCCGTCGGGGAGCCCGCAGGCGACCGACCAGGCTCTGGAGAGGGGAGCGAGGCGGGGCGACGAGGCACTGGAGAGGGACCCGCAGGCGACAGCCGACCCGGAGGGCCAGGACCCGCAGGCGCCAGCCGAGCCAGAGCGCAGGCGAGGGAGGGCGAGCCAGGGGGCAGGGCGGGCGGGACCCCAGCCCTGCGTCTGTGTCCCCTTCCCCTGCGGGACACAGACAGGCCGACCCTAGTTCGGGGTCGATGTCGCCGGGGCGAGGGACAAGGGGTTACGAGTTCTGTCCCCGAGGGGTCCCATTCTAGCTCCTCCACTTCCGAAGAGGGAGGAACCAAGATGGAGTTGTCCGGGACCACCTCGGGGACTAGGACAGGGACTGGAGCTGCTGCAGGCGGAGGGGGCGCCTCTGGAGCTGCTGCAGGCGGAGGGGGCGCCTCTGGAGCTGCTGCAGGCGGAGGGGGCGCCTCTGGAGCTGCTGCAGCAGGGCGGTCAGGGACAGGAGCGCAGTCAGGGACAGGAGCGCAGTCAGGGACAGGAGCTGCAGGCGGCTGCAGTGGGGGCGCCTGCCCGGGAGCTGCAGCAGGCGGCTGCAGTGGGGGCGCCTGCCCGGGAGCTGCAGCAGGCGGCTGCAGTGGGGGCGCCTGCCCGGGAGCTGCAGCAGGGTGCTGCAGTGGGGGCGCCTGCCCGGGAGCTGCAGCAGGGTGCTGCAGTGGGGGCGCCTGCCCGGGAGCTGCAGCAGGGTGCTGCAGTGGGGGCGCCTTTGCAGGAACTGGAGCGCGGTCAGGAACTGGAGCGCGGTCAGGAACTGGAGCGCGGTCAGGAACTGGAGCTGGCTGCAGTGGGGGCGCCTGCCCGGGAGCTGCAGCAGGCGGCTGCAGAGGGGGCGCCTGCCCGGGAGCTGCAGCAGGTGGCTGCAGAGGGGGCGCCTGCCCGGGAGCTGCAGCAGGTGGCTGCAGAGGGGGCGCCTGCCCGGGAGCTGCAGCAGGCGGCTGCAGAGGGGGCGCCTGCCCGGGAGCTGCAGTAGGCGGCTGCAGAGGGGGCGCCTGCCCGGGAGCTGCAGCAGGCGGCTGCAGAGGTGGCTGCAGCGCAGATGGCAGGAACACCCCAGACGTGTGCGCGGGAACTGCAGGCAGACAGGAAGACTCAGGCGAGGGCACAGAAGCTGCAGGTGACGGGAACGCCCCAGACGTGGGCGCGGGAACTGCAGGCAGACAGGACGACTCGACAGCGGGAGCCCTAAGCACAGGCGGGTGCTTAACCGCTGGAGTCGGACGGCCCGTCGGTCGCGCAGGCAGCGGAGGTGGCTGTCCCAGCGCATGAACCGCGGGTACTGGCGACAGCCCCAGCACGGTAGCCGCAGGATCTAGCGGCGGCACCTGTGCAGGTGTCGCGGGCTGAGGAAGCTGCGCCGTCTGCACGGGCAGTAGCGAGGACTGCTCCGGCTGCGCAGGTTGCAGGGGGGCGGGCGCCGCGAGCCGCGCAGGCGGCGGTCGCCTGGAATGCAGAGAGCGTGCCAACTGCTCTCTGCATTCTAACAGAGGCGAGGAGAGCTCCTCAGGGGCTTTTGCCTCTACAGGCGGGACTGGTAAGTCCGCTGAAGGAGAGACGATCCCTGCCTCCCTTGGGAAGCGGGGCACACGCGGGACTGAGTCTCTGACCGCTCGAATCCCTCCCCAATGCTGTAGTCTCTCGGGCCGGTAATTATACCGCTCGAGGGGCGGTGGCTGATCCGGGGACAAGGGCTTGAGGTCCGGGAATTGGACTTGCCTCTCCTCCTCGTCGTCGCTGCAGTCCCAGAACCTGGCCAGAGAACAAGCTCCGAAACGGAGCGGTTCGTCCTCGGGGCTCTGGAGTAGCTCCTCCTTCTCGCTCTCGAAAGGGGTCCACGGGTGGGAGAGCGAGCAGGAACCCAGATTGATGAACTCCTCAGGGGTCCTCTTTCTCCCCTGCTTCCTCTTCTTTTTTCGGTTCGTCATTCTGTCACGCTCCGGTTCGGACGAACAGGCGATCGTGCGGGCGGTTGGCCAAAAATCAGGCAGACGCGGCAGGATCGGGGAGATCGGGGGTTTATTAGGGGAAAGGAACACTGGGAACATGGAAACTACGGGAGACCAACGAACGCACAAGAGTCAAGCAATGACGAACGAGGGTAACAGGCAAGACCAGGATATAAATAGGACATGACTAACTCAAAATAATCAGACACAGCAGGAGACAATTAGGGAATCACACATGGGTAATCAGGGGGCGTGGCACACACGAGGAGCGGACGAGCCGGGCATCACAGACAGAACCAGAATAAACATTTTTTTTTTTAAATGAGTGCAGTAGAGTCTCTGTTCGGATATCGTCCCTCCAAGCTGGGTGAGATTTCCCAAAAGTATGAGTATAACGATGAGTGTAACTTTAATGTGGTGTGGTTAAATCTATATTTTTTTGGGATTTCTGACGCACGTGGGAAGTGGGAAGTGGGATATGGGAGCGGGTGGGTGATGTAATTAGAGTCAGAAGCTGCAGAAAGTGATCATCTGTCTGGTTGTAGACATAATTGGTCTGGCATCTGGAGATATTCACTCAAACTTTTTCTCAACATACGCAATGACTTCTCTGTAGCTTCTCTGTAACAGAACGTCTAGTGACAGCGTTCTCATTCAATAGGAATGTTCTAGAAGTTGGCTGTTTCCTGCACTTATATGTAAAGAAATGAATGAAAGTTGCTTTGCATGCTTGGAATGTTTTTTAAAAACTAATAGTAAATGATAGTATGCAACATTTTCTAACTTTTTTGAAACCAACCTAGAGCCAGTCAGTTTCTCCATATTCTTGTCTGTCAGTCCCACTGGTATGAATAAATGAGCCACAACATAAGCCCACCATCAAATGCTCATTACTGAACATGTGCTCTTTAGCAAACAAATAACTTCTTGTCAATGACTTTGTGCTTGACATTGGTGCAGACCTTCATTTTTTAACAGAAGACTGGCTCAAAGGCACAGACACTATTCCTCTTGTTGAAGTCTCCCCTGAAGGCTTTAGTTTGTACAGAAACCAAGTGGCTCTGGGCATGAACGCGACCTGGCAGCTATTTTTAACTGACTGTTAAAAACTAAGCCCAAAATTATATAAGATTTTGCAACATTTGAAGCAATGCTAATTCAAATGGTGTCTGATCCGTCCATCTATATTCTTATTTTATATGGACCACCTGAACCATATACATCATTCCTAACTGAGTTTGGAAGACTTCTCACTGACTTGGTCATTAACTTACAGCAGTGTTTCCCAGCCCAGTCTTTGGGGACCCACAGACAGTCCATCATTATGCTTCCTCCCAGCTCCTAGTAGAAACAAAAACGTGGACTGTTTGCTGGTTGTGGACTGGATTTGGAAATGCTGACTTAGAGAATATTATAATACGTTGTACTTTTATAACAATTTCATATGCAGTCTGTGACGCCCGCTCCGTCCGCTCCTCGTGTGTGCCACGCCCCCTGATTACCCACGTGTGCTTCCCTGATCGTCTCCAGCTTTGTCCATTTACTTTGCTTGGTCCTGTCTTATTTAAGTCCTGGTCTTACCTGTTTGCCTTGTCTGTCATTGATGTTTGTTTGCGTGAGATCCCCGGTCCTGTTATTAAATTCCTGGTTTACCCCGACTTCTGCCTGTCCGCCTGCTTCCTGCCCGTTCGATCGCCGCTCTGCCCGCGATCGCAGCGTATCTCCCGTGACACAGTCAGTCCTGCTACAACACATGATCTCACACCAGAAAAACATTGTAACACAATCGATATATTAGTACCCAAGTCCACTACAATGCCTTTGTATTTGCGCAATTTTCAGTTGGAGGGAAAAGTACTACGCAAACTACAGCACAATATGGTCTTAGCCAGAAACACTACTTGCACACAAGAACAGCTATCCAAGTGATAGTGATGTCCGATTTGTGAATGGTTTTTTGAACCAGTTTTTAGTGATTAAGTAGAACTGGTTTTCAAAGCTAAAAGAACAGAACTTTTCATACATCCACACCTTGCACAGGTGAAAGTCTTTCTAAAAATCTAAACATATTTCACAAATTATGATATAAAAACACACAACAACCTCTTTCAATTCACTTACATTAATTTGTGGAATGACTTGAAGATTGCACTTCACCAACGGTTACCATCCAATTTTGCTTGAACAGTTCTGTAAAGAAGAGTGGGCAAATACTGCACATTCTAAATATGTAAAGTTGGTAGAGAAGTATCTACTACTGTAATCAAAAAAAGGGCGCTTCCACAAAGTACTGACGCAGGGGGGTGATCCTTTAACCATCTCAGTGATTCTCCTTTTTTATTTTTTCGGAACTATTGCTACTATAACTTTGACTTGGCTGTTTTAAGTGGCATTGAGTAAATACAGCTGGAAAAATATTTGTATGTGTGTGTGTCTTCATTACAAACTGTGTACATTTTGTAGGGGGGGGTGATTCTTTTCTATACCCACTTGTAACGGCCCTTGCCAGGGCAAAGTGCTCATGCCAAGGTGTCATGCACTCCTTAAAGAAAATGTTTGGGCCCATAGTAACACTGTAAATTGATGCCATGGTTCTTATTGCAACATTGATTTATTGATTCATAATTATATAGGGAGCACAGTGAAGAGTGGGATGATGGTTGAACAGGCCTCTGAGATTACTGAGGCTTGGTTAAGGTGTATTCTGGATGCTACTCGGAGTTGGATGTTAAAATGTGTAGACACTTTTTTCTCACTTTTTCCTCCCCTTTGTGTGTTTGATGCTGTAAGAGAAAGGTGTTGAATTTTGTTTTTTGTAATAAAAGAAATTATATTTTTGGAATCCCTCCTGGGGGCATGGTGGTGCAGTGGTTAGCACTGTTGTCTCACACCTCTGGGACCCGGGTTCGGGTCTCCGCCTGGGTTACATGTGTGTGGAGTTTGCATGTTCTCCCCATGCTGTCGTGGGGTTTCCTCCGGGTACTCCGGTTTCCCCCCACAGTTCAAAAGCATGCTGAGACTAATCGGAGTTGCTAAATTGCCTGTAGATGTGCATGTGTGAGTGAATGGTGTGTGAGTGTGCCCTGCGATGGGCTGGCCCCCCATCCTGGGTTGTTCCCTGCATCGTGCCCATTGCTTCCGGGATAGGCTCCCCCTAAGGATAAGTGATTTGGAAAAGGGATGAATGGATGGATGGAATCCCTCCTGCTGTCCTCATGTCTTTTGTGGCCCACGCCCTGGTTTTTGATGGTGCCCTTGCTCAGCCCATCACACCGGTATATTACTGCCATAATGAATGCGTCCCTATCTTCAGGAGTGCCTGACCAATTTAAAGTAGCAGTCATCAGTCCACTGAAGAAACCAAGTTTGGATACACAGAAACTCGGCAATTACAAACCAGACTCTAACACACCATTTTTGGAGAATATAGTTGCTGTTCAACTTCAATCATACATTGAGACACACAACATACTGGATTGATTCCAGTGGGGCTTCAGTGAAGGACATGGCACTGAAACAACTTACATAACAATGGTACCTTATGCTGACACAGCAACTATGCTAATGCTTTTGAACCATAGTGCAACCATTCTTCTCTATTGTTTGGACATGAATTTGATGTTGGGTTGTGTGGAAGTGAAGTTGAAGTGGCTTAAATGCTATTTGAGTAATTGCTAATTGAATAAGTTATCAATAATTGCACTCTATTCTCAATGTCACTGATCAATATGGAATAAAACAGGGATCGGTTATTGGTCCTGTGTTGTTCTCTCTCTACATGCTGCCACTAACAACAACAAACATCGTTTATTTGCCTTTTGCAGAAATAAGATGCACTGGAATGCTTGGGGGTCACAGCCAAGGTCAGCTAACATGCAGCACCCCAGGAATAAGGGTGAAGGGCCTTGCTCAAGTGCCCACGGAATGTGGTGGTTGAGGCTCAAACGGTGATCTTCTGATCAATGGCACAGACACTTACCATCCCCCATTAGATAATATTATGAAAAAACATAACGTTAATTATCTCTCCTATGCCAATGACACTTAAATATGCATTTCAGTTATGCCTAATGAAACCGCATCATTGTCATTTTAACTAATTGTTTTAATGAAGCTAAGACCTGGGGTGGCATGGTGGTGCAGTGGTTAGCACTATTATCTCACACCTCTCCGACCTGGGTTTGAGTCTTCGCGTGGGTTGCATGCATGTGAAGTTCGCATGTTCTACCCATTTCGTTACTCTGGTTTACCCCCACAGACAAAAGACATGCTGAAGCTAATTGGAGTTACTAAATTGCCAATAGGTGTGAGTGAATGGTGTGTGAGTGTGAGTGTGGGCTGGCCCCCTGTCCTGGGTTGTTCCCTGCCTCATTCCCATAGCTTCTGGGATAGGCTCCAGACCCCCACACGACCCAGAACGATAAACAGTTTGGAGAATGGAAGGAAGCTAAGACCTGGATGAGTGAAAACTTTTGGTCACGAAATGCACAGAAACCTGAGGTTCTGACCTTTCAAGGTAAACCCCTGGATATGAATACTGTAATCTTCGACACTCTGTGCCGAAAGGCTGAACTTTTCCCTTAGGAGCTCAATCCATACCTCACCTCAGATACAAGCCTCTCATTCAAATTGCATGTGGATGCAGTATTGAAGATGTTTCTCCTACAGCTTTGTAACATTGCCAAACTACAACATTTCCTTAATATTCAAGACACTGAGAAAAGACCAATCCCATGATTCAGCCACAAGGTAAGTTAACAAGACCAGTCTAGCCCAATACCACAAGTATGATCGTTGCACTCCTGGTATTCAGATCCCCTGTCTGTCCCACTTTCACAGGAGTGCAAGTACACATGCACAGCAGCTTTAGGACTGTGAGTAAAGACTACTTTCTTTAAACCATTTTTTGCTCACTTTAACTGAAAAAAAAATTACTTGATCAGTTGTTTTGCATAATTAATTTTGCCATTTAGGCATGCTGACAAGGCAGATACCACTTGAATTTGGTGTAATGCTAATAAACTTTGTATATGCTTATATATTTCTATATACTACTGCATTATATAATTATTAGTTATATGAATCATACATATCTGTTCTGGATTGTAAAATTTGTTTGTAAATGTATGATACGGATTAGAAATTTTGGTTTGTTCGATGTTAGGCTTTCTGAAAACTGCAGTATTGTATGTGGCCATGTAGAGGTGCGGAACTTAATACAGCCCTCCAGAGCACGTACTGAAAAATACACTTACACACACTTCTAGAATGTGGTAGAATGTACTTAAGGATCATTTACATGTGATATGCCCGTATTTTACTGTTTCTCCGCCCAAAAGCACTTATATCACCAGTGCAATTAAACCCCATGCTTAAGTCAATGGGAGAATATGCTTTTTTTAAATAGTGCATGGGAGAATCAACTCTTAAATGCATAAATGTAATGCAATGTAAAGCAAATATCTATTGCTGTAAATGTTACAGTGATGGAAAGTGAATGATACAATTTATATTAATTTAGAATACAGCAAAAACAACTTTGTTGCCACTGCCAGCAATTTATTGGTTTGTTTCACGTACATTACGTATTAATTCTTTATTGTTTTCTTTTATTAACAAACCCTTGATTACTTCCCATCAATATATCATTGTACAGAAAAAATTATTTCCCAACATCAAAATAACAAAATTGAAATTTTAAAGTATCTTTCTAACGCATGTTTTATCAATTTTCTTGAAACATTTGACTTCCACAAACATCTTTCCAAAGACAAAGGGGATTCAAGGTGGATTTTTGCAACATCAATTCATAATTATACACAAGTAAATAAATACCTATACCATTTTTAACTTTCAATTTACTGTCAGTTTTATTTTCAAACGTTACCCAGATCCAAATGCTTTTAGATAGAAAATTATAAGTCAGTTTAGTATTTATGATGGTGAAATCACCTCAGACCACAATAGTTGCTACTAATAAATTAAGGTACTACGAGACTTTTTTATGCTCAATACTAATGGAAGTCATCTTCTAAAGTAAGTAAAATTACATGGTTGGACTGGATTTTGCTAAATAATACAATATACAACAATAGTGTCTCAGTAGTATGTTCTCTCATCAATGTCCTGGTTGTTCCTGCATAGTACAGCAATATTGCAGCATTATAATACATAACTGCATAATACAGCTTAAACAGTAGCTGAAGTTCTTCCTAAATTTCCTTTACTTTCACTTATTTCACATATCATCCAATTATTCACTTATTTCAATTATTGTGGTAGCTCAGGAAATCTGCTCTTCATTTATCTGTAAACTTGACTGTATAGACTAAACCAGTGAAGAATCTAGTTATAAATATGTTTGATTTTAACACATGCATTAACAATAACTGCACAATAAATAACAGAACATAACTAAAACAATACAAAAAAATCTAAACACATTTGAAACACCATCATAACTGTTATACAGTATATTGTCAAAAGTATTGGGACACCCATCCAAATCATTGACATCAGGTGTTCCAATCACTTCCATATACTCAGGTGTACAAAATCAAGCACTGCTCCTACAAACATTTGTGAAAGAATGAGCCGCTCTTAGGAGCTCAGTGAATTCAAGCGTGGTGCCATGAAAGGATGCCACCTATGCAATAAGTCTGTTTGTGAAATTTCCTCTCTACTAAATATTCCACGGTCACCTGTTAGTGGTATTATGACAAAGTGGAAGCAATTGGGAAGAACAGCAACTCAGCCACGAAGTGGTAGGTCATGTAAAATCAGTGGGGGACAACACATGCTGAGGCACATGGTGTGCAGAAGTTACCAACTGTCTGCAGGGTCAATAGCTACACATGTCCAAACTTTGTGTGGCCTTCAGATTAGCTCAGGAACAGTGCGTAGGGAACTTCACGGAATGGGTTTCCATGGCCGAGCAGCTGCATCCAAGCCTTACATCACTAAGTGCAATGCAAAGTGTCAGATGCAGTGGTGTAAAGCACGCCGCCACTGGATTCTAGAACAGTGGAAATGTATTTGCTGGAGTGAAGAATCACGCTTCTATGCCTGGCAATCTGATAAACGAGTATGGGTTTGGAGGTTGCCAGGAGAACGGTATTTGCTTAACTGCAAGGTGCTAAGTGTAAAGTTTGGTGGAGGGGGAATTATGGTGTGGGGTGTTTTTCAGGGCCCTTTAGTTCTGGTTAAGGGAACTTTTAATGTTGCTGCATTTGAAGCCATTTTGAACAATTTCATGCTCCCAACTTCTTGGGAACAGTTTGGGGATGACCCCTTCCTGTTCCAACATGACTACGCACAAATGCACAAAGCAAGAGGGGAGAGCGCAAGCCAGACCTTCTCATCCAGCATCAGTGCCTGACCTCATAAATGCTCTCCTGGAAGAATGGTCAAAAATTCCTATAAACACACTCCTAAACTTTGTGTACAGGCTTCCTAGAAGAGTTGAAGCTGTTATAGCTGCAAAGGGTGGGTCAGCTCTGTATTAAAGCCTATGTATTAAGAATGTCATTAACGTTCATGTGTGTGAAAAGGCAGGTGTCCCAATTTTTGCCTTTTGGAAATACAGTGTATATGTCTTATATGACATATTCATAGTGTATATTGGAGCATTTCAGTGCTGACTTGTACCATTTTACATTTGAAAATATTGTTACTGTTTTCACCCATTTTAATCTCTGAAACTGTAAACAGTTCTTATTCAGTACATAAATGAAAAGCAATAAATTATTTAAAAACCCTGAGTAATTCTACATAGGTAGGTGGATGGAAAAAAAGAGCTGCACAGAATCTCTAACAATTAACAGAATCGGATCTTTGATTACTTAATATGATTGTATACTGCATATTATATTAATAAATAACAAACTATAAATAAATAAAACACATCATAAATTAATATTACATTTCTGGTAAACACTTTCCTAAACACTTACATTGTAAGTTTGGGACCGTTTTCGAAATAATCTCCGGAACCACACCCAATACAGGAATATCATGAAGATCCAGTAACAGATATAGGCAACAGATCCATAAATCAAGAACTTGATCTCCATTTGCTTCTCCTGTGATTTCCAGTTCCGGGTGGTCTCGTGGTATATGCTGTACCCGAGCCCGCTCAACAAAATGACCGCCCACAATGAAAGAGGAATAAGTGGGACATAATTGCCCACTATCTTACGTCTGCCAGAGGTGCCCCAGGTGCTCTTGTTCATAGTGAAGATGGCAAAATACTTAGCAGGGAGAAGGCTGGTCATGTACAGCACAGAATACAATGACATGAAGATCATAACTACACTCCTCCGGAGGAAACAGGCATAGACAGCTTTGACTAGGCCTATCATCTGAATGCAGCAGAGGACCCAGATGATGTTCCAAATGGTCCCAGTCCAGAACAACTTAATAACAGTCCCAGTGACAAAGAAAGGAAAGACTCCAGCCACAATAGATTCATAGGTCATCCATAGGTTGTGTTTATGCCACCACATTGCATTAAACAGCCACTCACGGAAGTAAGACTTAGTCCATCTGGTCTGCTGGTTCAGCCATCGCAAAAATTGGGCTGGAGTCTCTGTGTAACACTTGGATCGAGCCGTGTACCTAAAAGAGTGAGGCCAATTAAAAAGATAACGTGAGGCAGAAGCAGATACAGTATGTCTCTTTTGAGTGCCAGATGTCTTTCTCAATCTTAATTCTCCTCATGAGTCCTCAGACTTTTCTTAAGGTAATTAATAGTGGGTCCGTGCACGTTGAAAAGAACTCACTTTGTGGCGTAGCCCAGGCTCAGCATACGATTTGTGAGGTGTCGATCATCCCCAAAGGTGCAGTGTGTGCCCAGGAACTTCTGGTTGTACCAGGACTCCAGAAACTCCTGAAGGAGGTCGTTTCGATAGAGACCTAACCTCAGGTAATGAAAGGGAAAAGATAAAAAAAAAAAAAACAGAATAAAGCACATTTAGAATGATATTGTACAAAAGCATTGACATCCACTTCAGCTGTGAACCATTAGGGTGAATCACTCACCTAGCGGACCGCTGATGCAGGACACACAGTTGAAGAAAGACTGGCAGGATCTCTCAACATTAAAGGCCATCCAGTATCTGAGACTGCTCATGAAACTAATGTAGGAGTCTTTCAAATTGAGGATCATCACATCACCCCCAACTGCTCCATATTTTTCATTGCTCTCCAACACCTTGCAAAGTTCCACTGTAGCTAAAGGGTCTAATTTGGTGTCTGAATCACACACCTGTGGTGAATAAAACAGAAGGTATTAGTCAACAACATGGTTAGTGATGATTAGCAGTTATACTAGGATGTTAATATAGTAGTCATTTAGAAACAAGCTGTGATTGAGTGATTAATGCTCCTCCACTTACCTGGACGTAATCCACTGATGTCCCCAATGCTTTGAAGGCCGTGTACATCACTTCCCTCTTGCCGCCCCACTTTTGCATTATGCACACACACCTTTTGCTATTGATCAAATCTTCCACCACGTTTCTCTGAGGATCTTCCCCTCTAATTTCCATGCCAGCATCCTCTGCTGGCAAACTGTTGGTCTGCTTGTCGGGGTCCCATGCGTGATAATTGTTGTCCCACACATAGCAGGCAGGATTCTCATCAGCAAACACCTCCCTGAACATCTCCATCATGTAGCGGTCATCTTCTGTGTTGCCATCCACGACCATGATTATCTTCAGGAGCTCAGGTGGATACTTAAGACCACGTATAGAATTAAGACACTCTCTCAGATAGGCAGGGTCTTCCTGGTAGGCGGAGATAGTGAGGCCAATTGATTTCCTGTAACTGCAGGGTTCATGCCGTGCATTCATACGTCGGTGCTCCACAAAGGCAAAAACACTCTGGAGGAGGACATGGAAGGCGAGAAAGAGACCATAGAAGCCAAAGGAGACAATGTTGAACAAAGAACTGGACAGCTTGAAGCCCTTGACATAAGCCCACACCATCACTGCCAGAACCAGCATGGCAAAAAGGTGGGTGATCACAATCCGGACCACAGTACCGGTTTTCTGTAGCACGGGTTTAAGCTGCATCTCCCTGTTAAAGAATTCAGAACAATTTCAGAGTTTATGAAGTGTTAAAGGACTTTGTAAATGGTTAGATGTCCAGACAAACTGTAAAATCCAAAAAAATGGGTAGCAGGGTAGAACAAATGAATTAAATGAGCATAATAGGATTTTGCAGAGCTGCTAGGTTTGTCTAAGTGAATGAGTATTTTCTACGAAACGTTGTATTTTCTACCAATGAACTAGCAAAACTGTACTTATAAATAAATGTCAATGCAATAATATAACAATTACTATTTAATTTGATGATGATCCATCCATCCATTTTCCAAACCGCTTATCCTATTGGGTCGCGGGGGGTCCGGAGCCTATCCTGGAAGCAATGGGCACGAGGCTGGGAACAACCCAGGATGGGGGGCCAGCCCATCGCAGGGCACACTCACACACCATTCACTCTCACATGCATTCCTACGGGCAATATAGCAAGTCCAATTAGCCTCAGCATGTTTTTGGACTGTGGGGGGAAACCGGAGTACCCGGAGGAAACCCCATGACCCCATGATGGGGAGAACATGCAAACTCCACACACATGTGACCCAGGCGGAGATTCGAACCCAGGTCCCAGAGGTGTGAGGCAACAGTGCTAACCACTGCACCACCATGCCGCCCCCTATGATGGTGATGATGATTATTATTATTATTATTATACACCTTTTTCATCCTGTTTCTGTCAATTTACACATTAATAATTTACAGTAGATGTAAGGGGGTGGTGTCTGTGATCAGAAGATCACCGGATAGAGCCTCTGAAGAACAATCACATGTCCGCGGGCCCTTAAGCAAGGCCCTAAACCCCCAATTCCAGGGGTGCCGCACATTAGCTGACGCTGCGCTGTGACACCCATGCTATAGCGAGCAAGCCACTTTTCCATTGGAGAGTTATATACTAGAAGTGCAAGGCCTGTCGAATAAAATTCATATTTTGTTTTGAAAGCAGTAATCAATAACTGATGTGTGTGACGTCAGAGTGCACTCATCAGTTACACAGCATGCTAACAGCCCTGGGTGTCATTAGGTCCGATCACTTGGGGCTACAGCGACGGGAATTTTACCCCCTGATCTTCCTCCAAAAAAAAAAAAAAAAAACAATTAAGACTTAGGTAAACAATATTTAGAAAGGCCCCTGATAATGGCATTACTTTAAAAATACTTTCATTACAGTTTTGGGTTCCGTAAATGAAATGGTTTAGTTTAAAAGAATGCATTTCTGGTACATGCACCAAATGCACTTGAATTAAATACCATAAAATTTTCAGTTGCATGTGGCAGAGAAAATAACTCCAATTACAGTATAGTACAGTTCAAAATAATGACAAATAACTTCATTATTATTTATTGTACTCAATTTTTTAAGAAACTACTCTAATAGATAAGCAGACACTTATTCCTAAAGTGTATTGTTAAACCATCCTTATAAAACCTGAAATAGCTCAAAGTGTCATGCCTGAAAAGTATTGTGTGGTCGCCCTTGATAAATGTAGTACCAACGTGGTTAAATGGGTGAAATAGAGCTATTTTTGTTACTGGCTTAATGTTGTGTGCTTAACTGCTATTGAGAAATATTCTGAATTTTTACTGAAAGTTAGATTCTGATTTACTTAATTCCTGACGATCCTGACGAAGTCAGAACATGAATCCAAAAGAGAAATATGAACAATAAGTTATTTGTGATCCATTCATTGATTATGTGGTTCCTTGCCTGTGGATCACTTTCTGCCTACACATTGGCTATACAATAGGTCTCACTTATATACTGTAGGTCTCACTTGTAGCCTAGTCACATTATGTCTTTGAACGTTCATAGTGAAATAAACGCACGAAAAAAAGAAAAACTGCCGGTAACACATAAACATTGAATAGATGTCATTGCAGTTGTTATAATAAAATAAGCTTTCCAATTTGACAAATTTTGCTTTTTGCGTACATAAATGCGATTATATTATTATATTGCGATTATATTTATGAAATTGTGAAGCAGAATTAATTAAGCAGAAGAATTAAGCAGAAGACTTCCCTTATTACCATTGTCGTTGGTACTTAAATATATGAAATGATCATGTGTTAGTATTTCGATATATATATATATATATATATATATATATATATATATATATATATGATATTAAGAGATATTTAAAACATATTTTAACTAAGTCATTAGACTGTAACTATATCTACATCCCACCAATACTACACCAGAAGTAAAATGCGTCTTTTTTTACCTTGTGTTTGTAAGATCAGATCCCAGATCTCCGTTCACCCCGTCTTCTTTTTATTGTATTAGTACTGACACCCCCCGCATTCTTGGTCGGTTCACTTATAACTCTAGATACGCCTACCTAAGATGATGTGGACATGTAGTTCCACAAACTTTCACGTACGTGCTGCTAGATAAAGTTCAAGTGTTCATTACTTTCATATTTTACTAAATCTTCATTTTATTTGACGTACCTTTAGTTGTTGTTCCCCTAGATTTTTATTGTGTTTAATTTAGTTATACAGTGATACTATTCTCTGTTTTGGCATCATTTATGTATGGTTCTGGATTAAGCTCATCAGTAACCCAAATGATATTTATTTTGAATTGGTTTGAACTTCTCGTCTGAGGCTTCATTCAAAACCCATTTATACAGTTGATTTGTATCGTTAGATTGCGGTTAAATAATGTTACGTTAAATGGCATTATGAATCGTGGATTTATTTTATGTGCACAAACCCATGCACTTCCCGCTGTAATTCTTAATTCAGACAAATTTCATTTAGTTCGGTTCCATTTAATACTACATGAAAATATTGTAAACTGATGCTATTCTTTATTGCAATCTTCATTTCTTGTGATATTAACTTTTCACTGCATTAAATGATCACAAAACGATCATACACTGCACTGGATACGGGCTTAAGGAAGATAAACATGGTTAAACATTATTATATTAATTAAACAGAATAAACCGGAGTACTAAATAGTGTGCATTTTTTCGTTTCGCCACCAACAAAACACATTTCCCCTGTATTTTTGCATTTCTGATATTATTGCACTCCAAACCCTAACCAGAACAAACGGTTTTAATGTGGGTGGATGGATGGAGGATGGATGGATGGATCTCTTTACCCCCCCCTGACGGTACAACAGTGTTCCTAATATACATTTTAATAGAAGAAAGGCACAAAAATACAAAATATTTCTGACAGCAGCAATGTCATGTCCGCAGAAAAGACCATAAGATATAGTAACCACGCTGAGAGAGTTTCGCACGTTTCCTTGGTTTACCTCAGTTTCTTCCATTGCATAATGACCTGTGAGAAACTGGTGTCACATCCAGGGTGTAACTTGCCTTTGTATCCCAGGATAACCTTACCAGTGTAACCCTGTTTAGGTAAGCGGATATTGAGGATAGATGGAGTTCCATTTGCTTGTGGTGCCATGGATACATGTTGTTTAGACATTATTACACATTCTATAGATAGTTATAACTGCTTTAATGCAACGGATCATTGTTGCAGGGCAGTGGATTATGGCTAAAGATTTCACTTGGGGTGGGGGGGGGTGAAAATGGGAGTGGTTCCTGGGGCATCTAGATGTCAATTTCTCTGCCCCGGAGAGGCAGGTACACCTGACCCTCCTTTGTGAGATGATCAAACTGCCCCCTCTCTTTTCTCAACAAAGAACAGGTGCCAAATTTTGAAATTATGGAACAGCCAATGGTTACTTGGTAGAGTCTACCAGTGACTGAAAGCGTACAATTACTTCACACCAAGAGTCATTTCTGTCATTGAATCAAGGTCAGCAGAAGGTTGGTAATCAAAAAGACGTTATTATTATTATTATTATTATTATTATTATTATTTATTATCAGGACACAATATACTTCAGTCGTTTTCTGCACAGACTGTCCTATATCACAGTACAAAGTCATACTCTAACGCCTCCTTGGCACAGATTTTCTAGAAATCTTTTAAATTCATACGTGCAGATTTTTCGATTAAGTGGAAAGGGCATTATAGGATGTCGGAAATGTTTTTACTGTTTTATCAGTGACTGTCATAAAATTGTTTTATTTTTTTGTAGAGGAAACGTCCTTTTCATTAATATGCCTTGCTGTGAAGAACTGTTGTGTTACAGGTAACAGTGAATGAATGTAAATGACTAAAGTACGGTGCAGTAAAATATGTGTGAATGGTGACCTCTAGTGTCCCCCTAGATCTCAGCATGATATAATTCTCTGCACGTATCGGGTACAAAGCGGAATTCTTCGTTACCTATTTTAAGGAACGCTTTTTCATTCCACGTGTGAGTAGCCTTAGATGAATCCAGGAAAATGAAAGAAATCTATAGCATTGGACCATATTAATTATTCTTGACCCAAATGTGACACAAAGATGTAGTACCTTAAAATTGGCTGTCTCCTTCCATAGAGCCACCGCAATTACCATTGTGCAATGCAAAGGGGAAACTAGCAGCGCAGGATGTGGTAGGTGTGAATTGGGAGACAGGCATGTTCTGACAATGGAGAAACTAGGGTAGTTTTAAAAGATGAATGTGGAAGAGGAACAGTACAAACTATTGCAAAGATGAGGGGTTTAAAGGCTATGGTGAATCAGTGAAAGCAGATACTAATTATTATATCAAAATTGCATTTAATGGTTTGATAGAGGGATTAATCTAATATTAAACTACAAACATTAACACTAAAAAGCAGGTATCACTTTCTGAATGCAGAGGAAGGGTTACACAAATGCACTGCTGCAGAAATAAATGCCGTGCTGAGTATCGCTGTTTCCTTGGGACATTAATAACAAGGAATTTAAATTGCCAAAACACTTTTAAATAATACGCATAGCAGAGCTGTGATGCCCGACTCGTCCGCTCCTCGTGTGTGCCACGCCCTCCTGATTACCCACGTGTGCCTCCCTGATCGTCTCCAGCTGTGTCCGGTTACTTTAATCAGTCTTGTCTTATTTAAATCCAAGTCTTGCATGTATCCCTTGTCCGTCATTGATATTGCTCTGCCCTGCCCTCCGAATAAACCCCTCGTTTGCCCTGATTTTCGGCTTCCATCCTGTTTCTTTCTTGCTTGCTTGCTTGCTTGCTTGCCTGCCTGCCCGCACGACCGCCGTTCTGCTCGCCCCGATCGTGACAAGAGCTTTTTCCTGAAAGACGCCCCAGGAGAAAGATTTTTCAAATCTTTTTTAAAGTTTTCTTTAAACTGCCATGCTTACATTCTTTTCAGCAAATTAATGCTATGATTTGCACAGCTTTCTAACGTATGTCAAAATATACATTTTTAATAACGAATACGTGAATCCATCCATTATACCTTCAATAACAACTTATACAGGACAGGGTCATGGAGAGAAGCAATGTAGCCAAAAATACAATTTAGTTTTGGTCTGGCATTTGCTTCTAATATTCATTAAATAATCTTATAGGACTAATACTCAGTTTGCTATGTTCTAGAGTCTAGCCCGGGAAGGTTGGGTATTATGGCAGGCTACACTCACGCCATCACGGGGGATTTCACGCATATTTGTTTATTCGGAGTTTTCTAAGAAATTCTAATATAGACTGATTTGCAAAAGTGTCCAGTATTCAAACGTTGCTGTTTTACAAATGATAGGCACACCTTTGTCTTGTTAGGCCACTTAAAAAAAATTGGTTCTCGTCCCCTCCCGACCCGCCGAAATGCCTCCGACCCAAATTTTTTTATTTTTTTTATTTCGTTAAAATCGCATGGAAAATGCCCAAGAATGACGAAAATTGAATTTCCCGCGCATTCCACATCGACGATTGATCCACATTGTGTAATCCTAGTCTTGGAATGGTTTCATGAACCTAAATTTGTCTCTACCTGAGATGGGCTGGTGCAAAGATTTAAATCTGGGGAAGTGATGTGGTACATGTTCTTAAGTACTTGTTTGTAGAGTTGCATTTCCTTGTTCAACCATTCAGGTTCCTGTATTTTGTAAATTCCTCGTGTTTTAACATGTTTTAATACACTTTCTTTCTAGATATATATTTTAAAATCTTAGTTGTTCATTTAGAATGGGAATGACAAACAGAATATTGGTTTCAAATAGTATCATTTTTATATTCACGAATGAAACATCAGCATAAAGTATCCAAATCCATAGTTGGGAAGGCATTTATGAGATACACATGGATCAAGGAATTTACATTCTTGTATTTTCTTACATTTAATATATTTGAAACGCAACAAACTGGAAGAACTGAGGAGGCGTACTAAGTAGCTCTGTTCTCTTCGGTATGTATTTTCAAATATGTATTTTCTTACATATCTGAAAGTCCAAACAGTCAATCAAAATTTGTAAAAAAAATAAAAAATAAAATAAAAAAAAATCCTGCCCGCCCTACCCACCCCCTCCAAAAAACAAGGACGAGAACCAATTTTTTTTTTTAAGTGGCCTTTTCTTAATTTTTTTTATGTTGTCAAATAGAAAATATTTAAAGCCATATGTCTGCATACATGAAAAGCAAAGTGTCATACCTCGGACAAGCAGCAGGCAGCGGTAATGAGACATAGGTCTTGGGGAGTCCCTTCCGAATCTCCAGGCAGTGATGTCATTGCCTTCCAAGCAATGATTTATGAATTTAGGAAATCACCTGTAACTCTTGGAGATGACTACTTAAGCCCAACTGTAATATTCTACATATATAGGTATTTAGACCGTGTGCTCTGTAGTACAGAAGGGCAATAAATTACCCTGAAAATTATGCTTATTTTGAATGTCCTTTGCACGTGTGCAAATGATGAAACTCCCCCATTTACTAGAGGAAGGCAAAGCATAGACCAGGCATAGACCAGCTGACCTTGGACCACATGAGATTTTTTAGTTCAGTTCAATTCAATTTTATTTGTATGGCACATTTTTGAATCACATTGTCTAAAAGAGCTTTACATTATTCATGCTCAAAGCCCCCAGTTGGCAAGCCAGAGACTGTAGCAGGAAAAACTCTCTAGTGGGAAGAAACCTTGGGAGGGACCAGACTCAAAGTCAGAGCCCATCCTCCCTGGGTCACAGATGAAGTCAAATTAACAAGATGGCAAAATCCTTATTTACACTCTCCAAATATTAACATACACATGTTCACCTGCTGCAGGAGTAGCCTCTCACGAGCTTTATGTTTGCAATTGTAATTTTGTTGTGTTTTAGACTATATGTCTCTTTCATCTTTTCCAGGTTCTCCAGATCTGCACATCATAGATTGAGCTGAGATGGAATGATAGGAACAAACATTCTTATTTTTCTCCCCATGAGGAGCTCAGTATGGCCATACCCATTTGCCGATGGGGCAGCAATGTAGGCCATAAGGCCTACAGAATGGACCATGTCCAGTATCTCATGGCATGCAAACATGGACTTGAAGTGCCCAATAACAGCTTCTGCCTTCATTGATATTAGCTTTGGCAACCTCAAAGTATCTCTAAAAATCATTGACAATGACCAGGTACTGTGTTCTGTTGTTCTGAAACAGATCTCCTCCTACTGCCAACCATGGTCATGTTGGAAACTCAGTTAGCAGCAGTGACTCTCTACAGTTTGTTCTTCCGCAGGCACACATGTCACAGTTCTCTATCTTTTTCTGTGGGCTGGTCACCACACTGATTGTCTAGCCCTCTCCCTGAATACTGTTATTCCCAGGTGTCCCTTTCAGAATTTGCTCAGTGCGTCTTCCTGAAGTGATGCTAGGATAACTAGTCTGTTTCGAATCAGTTACAGACCATCCTACACTGTGAACTCACCCAAAAAATGGTAAGTAGGGTTAAAACACTTGTTCAATAGAGAATTTATCTGGCCAGCCTTCCATGCAGTACTGCTTCAGATGTCTGAGCGGCTGATTATGGCGTCTTTTCTGTGGCTGGCAGGCTTGCCATAACAGAGTCAACACAGAGGTCTACTTCCTCCTCCTGGTTCCCATCCGCTGTGCTGAGCAGTGGTGCTCTGGACAGCACGTCTTTTGTTGCAACATTTTTGACAGCGAAATGCGATATGGTGTGGGAGAATCTCATCAGGGACATATTAAGATGCAGAATGCATGGTGGGAATTCCAAGCTTCTGGAGCCCAGCAGAGGAACTAAAGGTTTGTGATCCATCCCCATGAAAAGTTTTTCCAGTAATGAATTCTGCCAACCACTGACAGACCCATGTGGAGGTCAATGTCTCCTTCTCTGTCTGGGCATATCTCTGCTCAGTGCTGCTACGAGCTCGGGTTTCCATTCCCAGTCTGCTTGTCTCTGAAGGAGAACAATGCCACTGAAACTACGGTGTCAGTGTTTGGATCAAACAGTGCTAGGCCAGTGTTGTCAGTTCCTTTTTAATGCCATTTAATGCTTTTTAATGCTATTAGTGACATTACTATGCTTGGTTTATTTCTGATACTTCAGAATTTGTATTGCAGCTTTGCATAAAACTCTAGAATGCCTCCACCCTCTTCATTTTCCATTTCTCATTACAGCAATTAGTAATATCACTAGAACAGCTTAAATATTTAAGCAATATAAGTTTAATTGTATATTGTATATATAGGGGTATTGTATGAGATCAGCTAAAATCTACTGAGGTCTGTCACCAATGAAGTGATAAAATTAGCCTATCAGTTTGCAGTGGCATAGGAGCTGCAGTTTCCAACGACATGGTTTAAAGATGGAATGGCCAGAAGCGACCGGTTCACAGGCTTCTTAAAGCAGCACCCCACCCCTCAAAAAGCCAGAAGTGGCCAGCTTTGCCAGAGCAAATGGTTTTAATCACAAAAACGTCATTTCTTTCTTGGGCCCTTGTTGAAGTAAAAAATATCAAACTCCATCCATCCATTTTCCAAATTGCTTATCTTGCTGGGTCGCGGGGGGTCCGGAGCGTATTCCGGAAGCAATGGACACGAGGCAGGGAACAACCCAGGATGAGGGGCCAGCCCATCGCAGGGCACACACACGGAAATGAATGAGAAGTCCCCACAATATATATAATAAGCTGTATGTGTATGTCTGTTTAAATGCCTATGTAAATGTTATGTCTTGTGAAAAAAAGAAGATGGAAATGGGAAGTATTTGACAAGGGGAAGTGTATGGTACATCCATCCAACTTTTACGCTGTGGTGAGTCGAGAACCTATCCCATAAAGCACAGGGCAGGGAACACCCTGGACCAGGTGCCAGTCCATGACAGGGTGCAAATCAGGGGACACTGTGGACTGGATGGCTGTCCATCACAGAGCACAAGGCAGCGGACACCATGGACCAGATGACAGTCCATCACAGGGCATGGGACACCCTGGACAGGATTTCAGTCCATCAGAGGACATGGGACACCCTGGACAGGATTCCAGTCCCGGAAGCAATGGACACGAGGCAGGGAACAACCCAGGATGAGGGTCCAGCCCATCACAGAGCACACTCACACACCATTCACTCACAAACGCATTCCTACGGGCAATTTAGCAAGTTCAATTATCCTCAGCATGTTTTTGGACTGTGGGGGGAAACCGGAGTACCCGGAGGAAACCCCACGACGACATGGGGAGAACATGCAAACTCCACACACATGTAACCCAGGCGGACACTTGAACCCGGGTCCCAGAGGTGTGAAGCAACAGTGCTAACCACTGCACCACCATGCCGCCCCAATATCAAACTCGAATTGGTTATATTTTCTCTCTTAGGTGAGTTTCTAAATAGTGCTGCGGCTATGGTTCAGGGTTCAGTTCTGCTTCCGGTTGTCTTTTGGTCTGCCTCCCTTCTGTTTGCCATCTGGGTTCCAATGGACAACTGCTCTTGTGATGGATTCTTGGGTAACACTAAAAGCCATGTTTTTAGTAATTTATAAACACCTTCATAATGCATTATACTGCATTCATAAAGCTTTATAAACATGGCTATAGATATTTCTAAAAAGGCATAGCACATTGTAGCTATGTTTATTAAGCATTATAAATGCTTTGTTATGCTCTCATATATAATGCACTATAGATAACCACATAATGTAGTGTAAAGCATTCACCATTACAATGCATTATGAAGATATCTTCTTAACTTATCTTCTGTTGGTGTCCAACATTTCCTGCTTGTAGGTGATGTCTTATTATCACATTACATCAGTGACTTCCTTTGTGAATGTTTTTCTGTTTAAACATACAGGTTCTTTGAAATGCATTTTGCAAAAAAGGGAACTAGATATTTATGTTTCAAAAGAAAGAGGTATATGTTGATATAAGTGATTAAAATAATATGATTTTGTTGTTCAATTTTATTAGTTTAGCACGGAAATGAATGAGAAGTCCCCACAATATATATAATAAGCTGTATGTGTATGTCTGTTTAAATGCCTATGTAAATGTTATGTCTTGTGAAAAAAAAGAAGATGGAAATGGGAAGTATTTGACAAGGGGAAGTGTATGGTACATCCATCCAACTTTTACGCTGTGGTGAGTCGAGAACCTATCCCATAAAGCACAGGGCAGGGAACACCCTGGACCAGGTGCCAGTCCATGACAGGGTGCAAATCAGGGGACACTGTGGACTGGATGGCTGTCCATCACAGAGCACAAGGCAGCAGACACCATGGACCAGATGACAGTCCATCACAGGGCATGGGACACCCTGGACAGGATTTCAGTCCATCAGAGGACATGGGACACCCTGGACAGGATTCCAGTCCCGGAAGCAATGGACACGAGGCAGGGAACAACCCAGGATGAGGGTCCAGCCCATCACAGAGCACACTCACACACCATTCACTCACAAACGCATTCCTACGGGCAATTTAGCAAGTTCAATTATCCTCAGCATGTTTTTGGACTGTGGGGGGAAACCGGAGTACCCGGAGGAAACCCCACGACGACATGGGGAGAACATGCAAACTCCACACACATGTAACCCAGGCGGACACTTGAACCCGGGTCCCAGAGGTGTGAAGCAACAGTGCTAACCACTGCACCACCATGCCGCCCCAATATCAAACTCGAATTGGTTATATTTTCTCTCTTAGGTGAGTTTCTAAATAGTGCTGCGGCTATGGTTCAGGGTTCAGTTCTGCTTCCGGTTGTCTTTTGGTCTGCCTCCCTTCTGTTTGCCATCTGGGTTCCAATGGACAACTGCTCTTGTGATGGATTCTTGGGTAACACTAAAAGCCATGTTTTTAGTAATTTATAAACACCTTCATAATGCATTATACTGCATTCATAAAGCTTTATAAACATGGCTATAGATATTTCTAAAAAGGCATAGCACATTGTAGCTATGTTTATTAAGCATTATAAATGCTTTGTTATGCTCTCATATATAATGCACTATAGATAACCACATAATGTAGTGTAAAGCATTCACCATTACAATGCATTATGAAGATATCTTCTTAACTTATCTTCTGTTGGTGTCCAACATTTCCTGCTTGTAGGTGATGTCTTATTATCACATTACATCAGTGACTTCCTTTGTGAATGTTTTTCTGTTTAAACATACAGGTTCTTTGAAATGCATTTTGCAAAAAAGGGAACTAGATATTTATGTTTCAAAAGAAAGAGGTATATGTTGATATAAGTGATTAAAATAATATGATTTTGTTGTTCTATTTTATTAGTTTAGCACGGAAATGAATGAGAAGTCCCCACAATATATATAATAAGCTGTATGTGTATGTCTGTTTAAATGCCTATGTAAATGTTATGTCTTGTGAAAAAAAAGAAGATGGAAATGGGAAGTATTTGACAAGGGGAAGTGTATGGTACATCCATCCAACTTTTATGCTGTGGTGAGTCGAGAACCTATCCCATAAAGCACAGGGCAGGGAACACCCTGGACCAGGTGCCAGTCCATGACAGGGTGCAAATCAGGGGACACTGTGGACTGGATGGCTGTCCATCACAGAGCACAAGGCAGCGGACACCATGGACCAGATGACAGTCCATCAGAGGGCATGGGACACCCTGGACAGGATTCCAGTCCCGGAAGCAATGGACACGAGGCAGGGAACAACCCAGGATGAGGGTCCAGCCCATCGCAGGGCACACTCACACACCATTCACTCACAAACGCATTCCTACGGGCAATTTAGCAAGTTCAATTATCCTCAGCATGTTTTTGGACTGTGGAGGGAAACCGGAGTACCCGGAGGAAACCCCACGACGACATGGGGAGAACATGCAAACTCCACACACATGTAACCCAGGCGGACACTTGAACCCGGGTCCCAGAGGTGTGAAGCAACAGTGCTAACCACTGCACCACCATGCCGCCCCAATATCAAACTCGAATTGGTTATATTTTCTCTCTTAGGTGAGTTTCTAAATAGTGCTGCGGCTATGGTTCAGGGTTCAGTTCTGCTTCCGATTGTCTTTTGGTCTGCCTCCCTTCTGTTTGCCATCTGGGTTCCAATGGACAACTGCTCTTGTGATGGATTCTTGGGTAACACTAAAAGCCATGTTTTTAGTAATTTATAAACACCTTCATAATGCATTATACTGCATTCATAAAGCTTTATAAACATGGCTATAGATATTTCTAAAAAGGCATAGCACATTGTAGCTATGTTTATTACGCATTATAAATGCTTTGTTGTGCTCTCATATATAATGCACTATAGATAATCACATAATGTAGTGTAAAGCATTCACCATTACAATGCATTATGAAGATATCTTCTTAACTTATCTTCTGTTGGTGTCCAACATTTCCTGCTTGTAGGTGATGTCTTATTATCACATTACATCAGTGACTTCCTTTGTGAATGTTTTTCTGTTTAAACATACAGGTTCTTTGAAATGCATTTTGCAAAAAAGGGAACTAGATATTTATGTTTCAAAAGAAAGAGGTATATGTTGATATAAGTGATTAAAATAATATGATTTTGTTGTTCTATTTTATTGGTTTAGCACGGAAATGAATGAGAAGTCCCCACAATATATATAATAAGCTGTATGTGTATGTCTGTTTAAATGCCTATGTAAATGTTATGTCTTGTGAAAAAAAGAAGATGGAAATGGGAAGTATTTGACAAGGGGAAGTGTATGGTACATCCATCCAACTTTTACGCTGTGGTGAGTCGAGAACCTATCCCATAAAGCACAGGGCAGGGAACACCCTGGACCAGATGCCAGTCCATGACAGGGTGCAAATCAGGGGACACTGTGGACTGGATGGCTGTCCATCACAGAGCACAAGGCAGCGGACACCATGGACCAGATGACAGTCCATCACAGGGCATGGGACACCCTGGACAGGATTTCAGTCCATCAGAGGGCACAATGCAGGAAACACCCTGGACCCTACAGTGAATTCACCTGACTGTTTTTGGATGTCTGGATGAAATTGGGGTACCTGGAGGAAATCCTTATGCGAACATGAGAAGAACAGATGTGTCATGATGTGAGGCTATAGTAAGTCTACATTGTTGACCACCTGTAAATGATAGGAAAATAAGAAGTAAGAAAAAATCACCATCTGCTCCTTCTAAATGGCCAGAAAAAGAGAAGCATTATATCCTACATAATACAGGAGTTATAGAAATTAATTATCTTCACTATTCTATATGCACGGAAATGCAATCATGGCATTATATTGTATATAATTTTGTGTGAAAAGTGAAAAATGGAGCAAATACACATGAATTAAGAGCCATTTAGAACCAAAAGGTTAAGGCTAACAATAGCGAGCCATCCAGTGATTTCAAGGCTTTCATGCAAGAGACATGCAATTTCTAGTGTGAAAGAAGAAACTATACAAAGCAAGTAAGTTCTCATGCCAAGCAGGTTGTAGATACTGTGTTTTCTGTCTTGTAACTGCAGCCCACTGCTTTCACTTTTGTGTATGCAGTATTTTGCCTACATTACAGTTTTTCCTGATTGCTCACTGTGGCTGGGCCTATTAAATGAACATCCAAAACCCTGACGACATCTACTAATGGACAGACATTTCACAACACTTCACTGTTCATCTGATTTCACACATGATTTGGTTAAATTTTTGTGGAAAAACTCCTGGGATCACCGTCCAGGGTAACTGATGGGTTGGTCAAGTGGACCACATGATGACCTCAGCCAATAGAAAGCTGGAGTATGCAGTTTCTGTCTGGCACAGCGCCCTGACTATAGATCAGGCAAAAAGGCTGGAAAGCGTGTAGAAACAGGCCTGTAAAATCATTCTTGGTCATAGGAATTCAAGATACCCAGAGGCCCTATACACCCAGATCATACAATCTCACAGAAAGATGCATTAAACTCATATTGGCTTTGCCAGAAAGCTGCTGAGGTCCAACTTAAGGGATTGGCTACTTCCTCTTTGTTACACTTCAGCATGGTAAAGGAGGGACAATCCATGTAGTGGCTCTCAACTAACAAAGTTTTATTAACAATGTAGAACAAAACAGGAGAACCAGAAAACAAAGGGACTACAAGGGGTCAAAATAGAACAGGTAAAGCAAAACTACGGCAGAGAGCAAGACAGAAAACTACCAAAAGCAGAAAGGAACACAGGAAGCTACAATAACTAACATGGGATAACTATAAGAACATAAGAACATAAGAACTATACAAACGAGAGGAGGCCATTCGGCCCATCAAGCTCGCTTGGGGAGAACTAAACTAATAGCTCAGAGTCGTTAAAATCTTATCTAGCTCTGATTTAAAGGAACCCAAGGATTCAGCTTGCACTACATTATCAGGAAGGCTATTCCATACTCTGACTACACGCTGCGTAAAGAAGTGCTTCCTTAAATCCAGCTTGAAATGTTCTCCCGCTAATTTCCACCTATGGCCACGAGTTCGTGTATTTAAACTAATGCTGAAGTAACTATTTGGTTGAACAGCATCCAAACCTGTTAGAATCTTATATACCTGGATCATGTCCCCCCTCAATCTCCTTTGCTTGAGACTGAACAGATTTAGCTCAAGTAACCGTTCCTCGTATGACATTCCTCTAAGACCAGGAATCATTTTTGTGGCCCTACGCTGCACCTTTTCTAAGGCCACAATGTCCTTTTTAAGATATGGTGACCAAACCTGCACACAATATTCTAGGTGAGGTCTCACCAAGGAATTGTATAATCTTAGCATTACCTCCCTTGACTTAAACTCCACACACCTGGAGATATACCCCAACATCCTATTGGCCTTTTTTATTGCTTCCCCACACTGGCGAGAATGGGACATGGAAGCATCAACATACACACCAAGGTCTTTCTCATGATCAGCTACCTTTATTTCAGTGACACCCATGAAATACCTGTACTTTATATTTCTGCTCCCTAGATGGAGTACCTTACATTTATCGACGTTAAATTTCATCTGCCAGGTATCGGCCCAGTCACTAATTAAATCAAGATCCCGCTGTAGCTGCTGAGCCACTAATTCAGTATCTGCTACACCACCCACCTTGGTGTCATCTGCAAATTTCACCAGTTTACTGTATATATTGGTATCCATATCATTTATGTAAATTAGGAACAATAGTGGTCCTAAAATCGAACCCTGCGGTACCCCACTATGAACGCAAGCCCACTGTGACATTGTGCCTCTTATAACTACTCGCTGTTTCCTATCTGTTAACCAGTTATCAATCCAGGTCGCTACGGTACCTAAAATACCAGTCGCTTTGAGTTTAAGTAGGAGCCTCTTGTGGGGGACAACATCAAAAGCCTTTTGGAAATCTAAGTAGATGACATCATAGGCCTTCTTATCATCAACTTCCTGAGTAGCTTCCTCAAAAAACTCCAACAGATTTGTTAAACAGGATCTACCTCTTCTAAATCCATGCTGGCTATCCCGCAAAATGTTATTGGAGTCCAGGTAATCTATCATTTTCTCTTTGATTATAGCCTCCATAACTTTACCAGTTATACAAGTTAGACTGATTGGCCTATAGTTAGACAAATTACTTCTATCCCCTTTTTTGAAAATAGGCGTTATGAAGGCCTACTGACTACAGCTAACAATGACACAACTAACACGGGACAATAGCCACAATGACCCACTGAGGAACAGAACAAAAGCAGGCACTTAAATACACTACTAACAAAACAAGTTGAAGGACAAGTCAGAACCATAACCAATCAAGCAATCACTAAGGACTCAGGACAACAAGGAACAGGTGGGGTATATTCTAATTAACTGGCTATGGAGATCTTAAACACTGTGGGCTATCTACTCTAGGAGAGACAAGGAACAGAGGTAATACAGAATATAACTAAACAAGGCATAACAATTAACAAGGACAGAAAAGCAACAATGCAAGACACCAGGGGATAAAATAAGGCCAGCCTTAAGCTTATGATGGAAAAACAGTCACCCAGGGAGCATGGAAAAACACTGGGGCAATACCAATCAGGATGGCCAGTGGGAAAAGGCACACGGAATAGGGCCAGATGGGCACTGACCCTAACAGCCTTACTGAAGAGCTCACAGGTCATCAAGGAACTCAAACTGGCCAGCCCAAGATGTCAGATTGAGAGATATTGAAGATCACCAATGGACTACATGTTCAGACTCCTAAATGACAGCAAATTTTAGTTTTTAGATCTGAGATATCAGAAATTTTTACTTGATATTAGTAATGATGTTTTATTGTAACTGCAAAATAAATTAGAATGGAAATTATCTTTGTGAACGTGTAATAATACTGAAAAGTCAATAAACTTAAAAAACAAAATACCCATAATCCCTTTGTATGTCACTGGCTGCATCATGTGTTTGTTCACGAAGCCCTGGCATTCAATAGCATTAACTCAAGTCAGCACAGCTTAAACCCAAGTTGCACAAAAACGCTAAGAGGCAAAATTATTCAAACACTAATCAGATGGATATAAGGACCATGGGTTAGTGCACTTATTTTGGAACTATAGATCCACAAAGATCTGAAGGTAGAGGAATAGGATATAGGAAAGTAAGAGCAATGAGACAAATAGTTTAGAATGTGATTTGTGCAATTGTAGTTGACCTTGTCCTTGTGCCTGGGACCTCAATGAGGAAAGCTGGGCAAAGAGTGCTGTATCTGTTTGTGCTATTGCACTGCATGCTGTCAGAAATGCATTGTATTACTGTACCATCTCATGCACAGTAGTTTGGAGTTACTGTATGGTCCTATTTTTTAAAAAGCAAGGTTTACAGTAATCTCATGGGCTTCTTTAGACATCACGGTCAAGGCTTGCCAGGGGTGGATAAGGCATGCGAGGGGGTTTCCCCCGGCTCCATGGCCAAGGCTCATATTTCCTGTGATACTGATGAGAATCTCTGGCCTGACCCAGAACAGAGACGGAATGCTGAGGCAGAATACATGTGTTTTCTTTTGCCATGTACACTATAACCCTTGTTTTCCTCATCGGTTCACATTGGTAAACACATGGAAATTGTTTCACTGTCTTCTATGTTCTTTATCAGGTGCATATTTTTACAGTATATTTACAATTATACTCAGTTTTTTTTATCATTTCATAACGTAAAGACATTGTCCCAGGGGAAAGTCATAAGCTCCATTGCTCATTGCAGTAAGTTTTTATGGTAGTATTTTGAATTTATCTCACCAGTGTATAATGGCTATTTTGTACTGTCTGTGTATTTCATGGCTTTTTTTGTGATGTCTGAAGGAAAGGTTTGGTTTAGATGTACAATTACATGGTTTTCAGTGGATAGTTTGTTTTTGGTATGGAAGTTTGTGAAGATGAGTGTGCATGTACTTGTGTTTAGAGTTTTGGGACAACGGAGCATAATTTCACGAATATGTTTTGGTGGTGGGGTAGCATGGTGATGCAGTGGTTAGCATTGTCACCTCACACCCCTGGGACCTGGTTTTATGTCTCTGCCGGGATTACAGATATGTGGAGTTCGCATGTTCTCCCAATGTCATTGTGAGGTTTCCTCCAGGTACTCTGGTTTATCCCCACAGTCCAAAAACATATTGAGGCTGACTAGAGTTGCTCAACTGTGCGAATGTGTATATGCATGTGCACCCTGCAATGGGTTGGTGCCCCATCCTGGGTTTTTCCCTGCCTTGCACCTATAGGCTCCAAACCCCCTGCAACCCTGAACAGAATAAGCAGTTTCAAAAAATGGATGCATGTTTTGGTGGTCAGGGAAAACTGTAATAGATAAAGTCTTATCTACTGAGTAAGCCAGTATTGGTACAAATGATGGTAAATATCCTGGCTGCTGATACACATTTACCTTTCAGTTACAATTACAACTGGGATCCACTGTCAGAGTTCACAGCCGCTAATAAATCTGTGTGATCACTGATGTTTCTCTGACAGAATCAGACCCAAAGAAATGAACAGAGGCAGTCTTCTCTGCATACGTTTAGCATGTAGTTTCAAATAACAACCACTATAACTTCATACTGAGGAAACACCGTCAGTTACACTCCCACATTTCAACCATGGGCAGATATGGTATTGATGTGAATCTAAAAGGAAAACATCAATTTTGCTCAATGATGTACTTTGGACATAAAATGAAAATTGACAAGAATCATCAGTTTTGTCAACCTCTGTAGATAAAGCTGTTTGTATTTGTTTTACAACTGTTGTTCATGTTATTGTTCCAAAATACACTATATGGACAAAAGTACTGGGACTCCTGGCCATTACACCCACAGGAAGGTTTATAACATCCCATTCTAAATCTACTGGCATCTATATGTAATCGATCCCTCCTTTGTAGCTAAAATAACTGTTCTGGGAAGGCTTTTGTGTGCCTGTGGGAATTTTTGCCTATTTGTCCAGAAGAGCATTTGTGAAGTCAAACACTGATGTTGGGCACAAAGGTTTTGTTTGTAATCTCCATTCTAGTTCATCTCGAAGGTGTTAGATGGAGTTGTGGTCAGGGCTCTGTGTGGGCCAGTCAAGTTCTTTCACACCAGTCTCACCCAACCATGTCTTATTGAACTTGCTTTGTACACTGGGTCACAGTCATGCTATAACAGAAATGGACCTTTGCCAAACTGTTCCCACAAAGCATAGAATTGTCAAAAATGCCTTGGTATGCTGAAGCATTTAGAGTTTCTTTTATTGGAATTAAGGGATGGAGCCCGAAAAAACAACCCCATACCATTATCCCTCCTCCTCCTCCACCAAACTTTACAGATGGCACAATGCAGTCTGACAGATAACATTCTCTTGGCATCCGCCAAACTCAGATTCGTCCACCAGACTTCCAGACCGATAAGCATGATTTGTTTTTTTTGACCTATTCATTTCTGTTACTAAACCCCATTTGTTTGTCCTGAGTCCTGCTTCTACATCCTCAGTTCTACCATGTGCCGTGATACACACCCTGAAGACACCATTCCCTGGATCCACGGACACCTGAAGAAGAATCTGTAGTTCTTGGCCCATTAGAGGGGCCCACATCTCCATTTCCCAGCCCAGCAAAGGGGCCCGCTCCATCCATGTCACCTTTTCTAGGTGTTTGGGTTAGTGACTTGTCCATCCTCCAAGGACTCTCCTTGGACATATTGAGAAACCCGACCAGACGTTGGTCTCCATTTACATTAATCCACCTCAAGGGAGTAGGGAATAAATTGTGCCTGTTTTCCCCGCAAGTAAGACCCCCCAGGAGATGGTTAGAGTATGGACATGCCTCCTGAATCTGCAGGACTTGGCAAGATCATTAGCTTATTCCACCCAGCCCAGAAGAGGCTGCTGTCTTGCCAGATTCATGAGTCCCCGGCCTGGAATAGACTGCTAGCTCACCAGAGTCCTGAATGCCTGACCCAGAATTGGGTGTGTCATCCCCTCCAGGCCCAGAGGAGACCAGTGAGCTTCTCTCACTTCCAGTGAGTGCCATAGAAGTTATTTAATGAAGGGTAAGAAGATTAACACCTTGCCAGAGCCTCCAGTTCCTGCTCCAGAGCCCCGCCCAGAAGCAGTTTCCCAGCCCACTTCCCCAGAGCTTGTCTCAGAGGGGGCTCAATGCCTGGCTACAGAGGGCCACCCCGGCCCAAGTCTCCAGAGTCCATCCACAGGAGGTCACCCAGTCTAAGTCCCCAGAGCCCAGCCCAGAGGGGGCCGTCCAGCCAGAGTCCCCAGGACCCGGCCCAGTGGGGAGTGAGTACAAGCTCTGCTCCAATCCAGCATCCACAGTAATACACCTCTTCCCCATTCTCATCTATCCCAGAGAAATTTCAGGGGCATGGACACCTTTGGGGTCCCCCAGACCCACTGCTAGAAACCATCCCAGCACTGCTCAGACTTCTCATATGCTAGGGGTACCCACAACAGGCATTCCTGTCCTCGCCAGTTCCCTTCGTGCTGCTACTTAGCCCAGTTGATCATCCTTCGATCAAGCCCACGGAGGTCCAGTCTCCCCAGCCTCCTTCATCATATCCCCAGTTTGTCAAACCCTAAGTGTCCCATATACTATAGTCATGGCCTTTGCCCCTTATTATGTCCCCTTTGTTTGCCTGCATCAGTCATGTTCCTCATTTCAGCCCATTGGTCATGTCCTTGTTGGGTGTCCTCCTGGTCACCCTGTCATTGCTCCATGTGTCCCCAGTTGCCAAGTTCAGTTCCCGATGGTGTTCCTGTTAGAGAAATATGTACTTTTTATTGTCATTTTGCTAGATGCCATTACTTAGAAATAGCACCCTGCAGCAGCTTGATCTTGATTTAGCAACAACCCTTCTAAAGAACTGTCGCTTGAATATTTCCACCCCATACATGGTGATAAACAATGTTGAATGTCATTTGCATATCCTGTTTGTGTACCTCAATAAAAGGTACTGCGAGGGGAGTTCCTCCTTTGAAGTTGGCTGTAGTCATTGTCGCAAAGTCATTGCAGCTGTCCGTGTTGTTCTGTGTTCAGAGATTAGTTGGTTTCCAGCGTATCTTTAGAAGAAGGTAACCCTAACAGTTCCCCATTCTGTTTGTCCTGTTCCATCTCATTTTCACCCATCTTTTCTAGTTCCCTTCTGGTTTAATATCCTAATTCAGTCTGTCTTGTCCCTGGGTATCTTTTGTGGTTTCTGTGTCTAGCTCTGTTGTCCATTGTCATTGATCTTGTGTTCCCTGTCTTTGTGGTCCTGGCAGTACCTTGTGTGATCAAAGTTCATGCATAACCAGGGAGTTATTGTCAGAATTGGTCCTTTTTTTGTCCCATTAAGTCAGCCATCTCCTCATTTGGCCAGTAGGTGTTGCTGACCATCCTGTTGCCCATAGTTTCCCATGTCTGTTTTGTCCATAGTGCATTCCCCTGCTCCCTGGGCGGCCATGTGGCTAAATGGGGAAAGCAGACTTCTCAAACCCGAGCTCCCCTACCATCTTCGTTGAAAATTCATTTTATTTCTGTATTGGTCTTTGATTTCCTATCTTTCTGATTAAGTGTGTGTGAGTGTATATATGCCTATTTTCATAATTATTTCACTATGTTCCTTGTACCACCTATGTTGCCCTAGTCCCTACTGTTTGATCGTGATTACCCTCACCTGTTCCTTGTTGCCCCAAATCTCTTGTTTTGTGGTTAATTAGTTATATCCCTCACCAGTCCCTTCTTGAAGTCCTTGTTATGTGTCTTTAAGTGCTTGGCCTTACTCTGTTCCCGAGTGCGTTATTGTGTGTGTTCCTGTGTTACTCTCTGCCTTAGTTCTTGCCTGCCTGATTTGTTTTTGACTCCTTGTGGTCCTTTGTTTCTGGTATCTTGTGGAGTTCAGTTTTTTTTTTCTCAGTAAAACCCCTTTTGCCTGAGATCCACTTTGTGGATCGTCTTTCTGCAATTCCGTAACAGATGGTCAATTGAAAAGGACTACAGTTGGCTATAATGTAAGGATGAAGCAATCATTCAGAAGAAAAAAGTAAAATTTCTCAAGGATGGTCTTAATTTAATGGCCCTGATTGTAATGTGTTGTTTGTGCAATTTTAAAATCTAAAAGCATAAAATTCCTTTTGAAATCAAAAATAGGAACCACTGGTAGAAACCACGGTATGTTCTTCGCAGGCATATATGAAGTTGCATTTAGCAAACAATACCATGATAGTGGTCATGAGAAAATACAAGTAATGTTTATTCATATCAGTTTTCTTCTTTACTCTGTTTGCCTTCCAAAAGACAACAAACCAAACAAAAAAAATATTACTGTCGACCTGCCAAGAAAGGTTTTTTTTCACTTTCTTGACCAGCAGAACTGCTGGGGATCGGGCTTCAACGCAAATCAGCAAATATCATGGTGACTGTTTACAACAAATTCCCAAAGATCCTGAAGTCTTGAGGCTCAGTGTCTGGCTCAGAGGTCTGTTGTCGTGACTGTGGTTTCGAGTAGGCCGTAAAGGAAGTGGTTTTGCTGGTGGGGGTTCCACTTTTTGCATATTTTAAGCGGAATAGGGATGAAAGAAAACTGAAACAGACTTAAAAACAGCATGCTTGACTTCCAATGAAAACAAAATTGTGATTCTAAAAATCATTTGTGGAACTTTGATGCATCATTACAATTCACTTTAAGACATTACCATAATTTAAACTACAACACTCCATTATCTCTAGAAATTAATGAATTTGTTTGTTTCACAAAATTCTTTGAAGCCATTATCAAGGACAAGCTGGAGATCCAAAATGAGTTTTATGTTCATGTGAGCCGTGTATGTAGCCTTTCACTGGCCTTAAATGGAAGACTAATGCTAGAATGTTTATTGGTTTCCTCTTCTCTGGCCACACCCGAACTGAGGGCACAGGAAATTTCTTCAAATTCATATTCAGTAGCATACATACAACCTGAAGTCTGCTTGTTTTCACACAGAGCTAAACTGGTATTTGTGTTGGATACCTAATGATATGTTTCGTTGGCAAAGCACATAATGTGGCAAAGTTTAGTCTGTGACAGGAATGTCTAAACTACTACTTTGCAGAACCATTAATTTCTTCAGGAGACTGTTATTGAGAGGATCTTAAAATGATACTTACATAGTTTTACAGTATAACTGCACGACAAATTGTCTGACTGTTTAAGTAATAAAAAGAAGGAAGGTGGCAGAAGAAATCATTCAGATTTGTTTCGATTCAAGTCATTTACAGTACAAAGTTGTTAAAGCTAAAACAGATGAAACAAAATGCATGTTACACTAGAACTGAATCTCTGTGATGCTATCACATATATTAGCGCTAGCAGGTCATGGAAAACACATTACATCTTCTACATTTAACTTTAGGTAATTACATATTTCTGGGAATGTGTGGTCTCTCCCTAAGGCTAAATAATATGTTTCTTAATACACTAGTATGTTCTGCAAAGACTGAGAGGAGAGACATGAATTATCCTCCTTATTCATTTTAGTGTCATTGGTCTTTGTCATGCTGAAGGATATGTGCTCCAGCTCTCTTCCTCTACAGGGCTTTATTCTGCTCCCTCGTGTTCCCTTCAGCCCCCACACATCTGCTCCTTTGGCACAGCAGTTCCTGAATGATGTGTACACTGGCTCCCATTTGAATATGGGGTGTGTATGCAAGCCCCTGGCCATGTGAGAGTCACTGACTGCTTCAAGGTTTCAGACTGCAACAGTGAAAAATCAAATGGCTGAAGTGCAAGAACACTACACAGTGTACAAACCTAAAAAATGTTCCCTCTGAAAAACGCATTTTTTTCTATTGCAAATTATTCATTATAACTAGTATGTTATTTTTCTCCTAATTCATACTTGAATGGATCATAATTGTCACTTTGATGATTTCTAGACTTCAAAGGGTAACATTATTTACAGCCTTAAGCTGAGGGTTTGATTAAATTAACCTTTGACTCACCCATCAATTAGAATGTTCGACTAAAAGTTTAGTCCTTTTAATACCTATAAAATTATCACTCCGAACACAACTAATTTAAACAAATATTAAACAGATACTCAAAATGAGTATCACTGGCCTTCTGTTTGTATGATTATGTGTAATGTCCGTGTGTCTGTAGCTATTGTTTTACCTTCTAACCAAAGCTGAAAAAGTCTCTGAAACATCTGCAACAAATTACAACCCCCACAGATTCTTTGGGTTGTGTTTATGTGAAGGATGGGTAGGGTTAGTAGTGGGTGTTAAAAAGAGATCTGGGAGAATTTTCTCCAGGGGCTATCAATCCGTTAAGGTAGTGGGCTGAATTATGAGAAGAACTGTTTTAAGGGTGGTGGGGAAGAGGGTGATGAGAAATAAGGGCTGGGGGACTAAGAACAGGGCAGAACTGCAAGCTTACTACCTTCCCAAGTATAAACCTTTACACTGACTGTTATATGCACAATAATGTACATCTCTGTCTTGAGTTTAATTCATACACATTATCACATTTTGTTGCATTTAGTTTCAGGCTGCACATAAAACTATGACCACTCATTGGAAATTTGAGCAGTTTTTCCCAAGTATTCACAGTTAAAGTCACAATATTATTATATAAATCCATCCATCACCCATTATCCTGATTATGGTGATAGGGGACCTGGCGCCTGTCCCTGGCAAGGAAAAACCAAAGGTAAACACAAGGTAAAACCAAAACCATAATTAGTGTATGATCATAAATAATAGCTATGTATTAATATAAACTTTCCAAGCCATATTTATCAAACAAACATACCTTTACAGTATATTGTTAAATATGTACATAATTGCCTTCTTGGATATTTTTACGTTCACGCCATTATTCCATTCACCCTGTATTACAAAGTGATCTCCGGAAGTAAAGTAATTGAAAGGAAAAAGAAATTGTTACCATAAAACAAATATTTTTCTCAAACGTATCACAATTATTGGCACCCCTTTGTTTAGTACTTTAATGCAGCCCCCTTTACCAAGCTAACAGCTCTGAGCAGTGCTTGGAGACCACATGAGTAGGGATCTGAAGCCGTTCCTCCATACAGATCCTCTCTTGATGCTTCAACACAAATTAGGTTGGGGGACCAGTGTGACCCAGGCAAAGGCTTTTACTCTGTGGTTGATGAACCATTTTTGTGTTAATTTTGAGGTGCATTGTCCTGCTGGTAGCTCTATCCATGGGCCAGTGTAAGTCAGCTTTTGCTTTATTTTCTGCTGATATATGAAACCATGTCCATGATCATGTAACCTAACAAGATGTCCTGGGACTTCGGAAAAAAAACAGCCCCACAGCATTAGAGATCTGCCACCACACTTAGCAGCGAGGAAGAGTTGCTTTTCTCTTTCTGCCCTCACCAAACCCATCTTTGTTTTTTGTTGCTAAAAAGCTGTATTTGGTGTCATCTGACGATACAACCTTGTCCCATTGAAAGGTTCATTGACAGCAGAGGCCTTTATTCTGGTATCCTTCTCAAACACTCCTGATGATGTAGGTGGCATCTGATCATAGTTTTGGAGGCTTTCTGACCCCAAAACTATCATTTGCAATTCTCTAGCTGTGATCCTTACTGTGCATAGGGTCAGTATAGATATACGTCCGTTTTATTGCTGATTCTAAACACCTCTAGTTGCTTCGAATCTATTAATTGTCGCCTTGATAGTGGTAATGGGATTTTCCAGTGGTTTAGCTACTTTCTTATAGCCATTTTCTGATTTGTACAGCTCACCAAGCTTTCGTTGCATATCATTTCTGTGTTCTTAGTTCTTACTCATTGTAAGGAATGACTAAGGGAATCTGGCCTGTGTGCCATCTCATATTTACACTGCAGTGAAACATGAAACATGAATGGCTGACCACTTAAGATTTCCAATTCACTCTGAAAGTTTAAAAACTTTAAATAATAATGCGATTACACTTCAGTTTGATTTTATTCATATGAATTTCTATAACCAAGGCACACATACACTATATTGCCAAAAGTATTGGGACACCCCTCCAAATCATTAACTTCAAGTGTTCCAATCACTTCCATAGACACAGGTGTATAAAATCATGCACCTAGGCATGCAGACTGTTTCTATAAACATTTGCGAAAGAATGGGTTGCTTTCAGGAGCCCAGTGAATTTGAGCGTCTTACCATGATAGAATACCACTTGTGCAATAAATCCATTCGTGAGCTAAATATTTAGTAGAAATAATATTATTATTAAATATAATATTCCACAAAGTGGAGCGGCATGGTGCTGCAGTGGTTAGCACTGTTGCCTCACACCTCTGGGGACCCGGGTTCAAGTCTCCACCTGGGTTACATGTGTGTGGAGTTTGCATGTTCTCCATGGGTTTCCATGGCTGGACACCTGCATCCAACCCTTACATCACCAAGTGCAATGCAAAGCATCGGATGCAGTGGTGTAAAGCACGCCACCACTGGACTCTAGAGCAGTGGAAATGTATTTGCTGGAGAGACGAATAACGCTTCTCTGCCTGGCAATCCGATGAACGAGTATGGGTTTGGAGGTTGCCAGGAGAATGGTATTTGCTTAACTGCAAGGTGCTAAGTGTAAAGTTTGGTAGAGGGGGGATTATGGTATATGTTGTTTTTCAGGGGTTGGGCTTGGCCCCTTAGTTCTAGTGAATGGAACTCATATGCTGCAGCATTGAAAGCCATTTTGGACAATTTCATGCTCCCAACTTTGTGGGAACAGTTTGGGGATGACCCTATCCTATTCCAACATGACTGTGCACCAGTGCACAAAGTAAGGTCTGTAAGGACATGGATGAGCGAGTCTGGTGTGGAGGAACTTGACTGGTCTGCACAGAGCCCTGACCTCAACCTAACAGAACACCTTTGAGATGAATTGGAGTGAACTGGATTGTGAGCCAGGCCTTCTCGATCAATATCAGTGCCTGACCTCACAAATGCTCTCCTGGAAGAATGGTCAAAAATTCCCATAAACACACTACTAAGTCCAGTCCATTTCATTTTTATTCACCAAGGATGCCAATAATTCTAGAGAACAATGTTATGGGACGACTGAAAATGGGAACAAAGTACTATGAAAAAAACATGGTTGCATTTTAGCACATGACCAGTCACATTACATTATCAGGTGACTTAGTGTGTGATATTGCTTTATGTGGGACAAAGTACAATGAAGAACTTATTCCTAATATTATGCTATATACAACTAGCCATAATGGCACCATATCCAATTGATAAGTGCCTACAATTTCAACATAACATTGATTCACTTGCTAACTTGATCTAATTAGATATACTCAATATTTTTTAAATAATTAAATTACTAGTATGATATTCAATCCAATACAGGCATAAAATACAAGCCTTTTGTGCTTATTATTTTTAAATTGTGTTGTTCCCCCAAAACATGAGCTTCCTTTTAACATATATTTGTGCTAATATTGTGTACTAAGACAAAAAGAAAAATCAAAATCATATCATAGCTGTTTGGAAGTATGATCAAAAAAAGCATGCAAAGCATTAATTAATTAACTCATGTTGTTCAATCTAAGGAATACATACAGTACAGGGCGGGCCATCTGGCCTGTGGGTAGGTGGGCCACCAGAACACCCACCCCCCATTTGGCAACATTTGGGGCCATGGGAGATGCCAAAATCCAGAGCTGGATTTTAATACCAGTTCAGCGCTGTTTACAGCAGCCATGTTGTTATGGGTATTATCAAAAGCTGGCAGATGTTACAAGCTGCCCTAAGGCAAAATAATATGTTTCAAGCCTGATGTCTGGATGTTTAATATAATCTACATTATGTCAGCATTTGTCTTCGTGTTACTAACTTTAAAGATTTTAAGAAATATCCCCACAAAGACATCCTGGGGTGTCTAAAATATCCAGCATTATAGGAAAATAACTGGCGACAAATGAAACGCAGACACGTGTAATTTAACATCAAGTTTTAAATAAGATTCATGTTTATGCCATTGCATATTTTCAGATGGTTTTATTTCCCGCAAGGGAAACTGAGTAAGCTTTACTGGCCGCTGGGTCCAACCGCAATGCTTGCCACGCCAGTCTCTCCCAATTCATGGGGAAATCGGAAATTCCTCGGTTTTGAATAACCGATATTAAAGCCGGAGTGCATATGCTCTGCAGGTGGACTTATTTCACCTCACGTAGACTTATTAAGAATTAGATCAACACAACCAAACTGAAATAAATATACGCTTAAGACCTTTAATATTGCAATTCTTGCAAAAACGAGGCGTGCTTGCTATTCCTACTGCATGCTATAAGGTTGCATCTTCGGTACTCAAAGCGTTCTCAAATGTTAGAAACTAAATTGCTTAGTTTGTGCGCTGCTAAGTTTACTAACTGGAACAAGAGGATGAGCGAATTTCGACTGATAATAAATTGTGTTTTATAATGGTCGAAATTACCCCGTCAGTGATACAGTGTTGCAGTTTATAACCCGACGACACTTTAAGAAACCAATGGTAGTTAACCAATGCATAAAATCCTTAGAAAGAAAATGTCGGCGTCTTATTTTAAAATGCCTGCCCATCCTTTATACGTTTAAAGTAAAGGTAAGTTCGATTTTCAAATCAAATATTTTGATATGACTGAATACACAGTTTGTTTTGAAGATATAAATTTATATTTTTCTTTCAATTTATGTTTAAGGTACCGCCTCCAGACTTTGACGTCACTGTCAGAGAAACTACAATTTCAGGACTTATTTTGCGCACCAGCAGTACAGTTTGATGGCTTGACTGGTTAGCATAACTCAGTGTACCGTAATTGAGATATTCGGCACTAACTTCAGAATTAAAGACAGCCCTGGACATAAGGTAAATACTTAGTCGTGGAGAAATTAGTTAATGATCATTTTAATAATTGGAATAAAACAAGCTATCGGAATGTTTTTTGTTTGTTTATTGTGATTTTTTAAATTAATTTGTCCTCTCTAAATGAAAATGTATTGCTAGGGATACGACAATAGTGATAATCACATCATGCTTATGTTTCTAACTATTGAGAAACTAGTGTTTAAAACATCATAATTGAACAGTATACATTCTTCCTTATAATCTTATGTTAAGAGATTTATGGAAAATGCATAACGTGTTTAATTTAATACGCAAGTCAAATTTATAATGTGAAGGGAAATTTGTCAAGTGCATTTTCTTTATCACGATAAGATAATATTAAAGTGAAGGAAGTGTTTTTCTGTCATAACTGCAAATATATGTTTAAAAATACCTTGTTGTATTCTGGTAACAATTGTAAACCAAATAAACTGTTTCTTTCATATTCTTCATGTCAGTATCTGAATAACAAATGTATCTCTTTTTCCCTCTGCTTCCCCTAGAGGGAGCCACTATATGTCAAAATGTGTATATGACTCTCCCATTCTCTCAACGCGTTCTGAAATGTTAGACACTAAATTGCTTAGTTTGTGCTAAGTTTACTAACTGGATTTACAGGATGAGCGAATTTAAGTTCTACTGATAATTTTTTTTGTAATGGTCGAAGTTACCCCGTCAGTGATACCCAGTGACACTTCAAGAATGGTGGTGCAGTGGTTAGCACTGTTGCCTCACACGTCTGAGTCCCAAGTTCGAGTCTCTGCCTGGGTCACATGTCTCAGTTTGCATGTTCTCCCTATGCCGTCGTGGGGTTTTCTCCAGGTACTCTCGCTTCCCCCCCACAGTCCAAAAACATCCCATCCATCCATTTTCCAAACCGCTTATCCTACTGGGTCGCGGAGGGTCCGGAACCTATCCCGGAAGCAATGGGCACGAGGCAGGGAACAACTCAAGATGGGTGGCACACTCACACACCATTCACTCACGCATGCACTAAATAAGAGTGGCTAAATTGTCTGTAGGTGCGCTTGCCCATCTGTGAGTGTGCCCTGCGATGGGCTGGACCCCCATCCTGGGTTGTTCCCTGCCTCGTGCCCATTGCTTCCGGGATAGGCTTCGGACCCCCCGCGACCCAGTAGGATAAGCGGTTTGGAAAATGGATGGATGGATGATTACACAGTTTGTTACACAGAATGGGAGATAAACACATTTTGACATATAGAGGCTCCCTCTAGTGGAAGTAGAGGGAAAAACAGATGCAGCTGTTATTTAATTAAATACTGACATGAGTGATGTGAAGAATTTGAAACACTTTAAGAAACCAATGGTAGTTAGTTGAAAAGACTTAGCTTACATATCTAAGTAATAGCATTAAATTAATAGTATTTCATGCATTGTATATTTTTGATTTCAGAACGTCTGATGCATTGCTTTGGATGAGTATTAATTTTGCAACTTCATTCTTTTTCCTCTTCACAGTTTCATTATCTGATTGTACACAATGATGGAATCATTCCAAACCACCCCTTCTTTTTACTTGGGTAATGGGACAAGCATGTTTCCTAACTACATGCCACCCAATACCACAGCAGCTGACTATTATGACGATTATGAAGATGAGAATATAGAGATTAGGAAGGTACTTAACATAATGTCTCTCATTGTGTACTCTGTGGCATTTGTACTGGGAGTGCTGGGAAATGGTTTGGTGATCTGGGTTACAGGTTTCAAGATGAAGAAAACTGTTAACACTATATGGTTCCTGAATTTGGCCATTGCTGACTTCCTTTTCACTGCATTCCTGCCCCTGAGCATAATCTACACTGCTAAGGACTTTCATTGGCCTTTCGGCAAAATCATGTGTAAGTTCAACAGTACTCTGGGCTTCCTCAACATGTTTGCCAGCGTCTACATCCTAGTAGTGATCAGTGTGGATCGTTGCATCTCTGTGGTACATCCAGTTTGGGCTCAAAACCACCGTAGCTCCCACAGAGCATCAGTAGTGAGCTTTTTCATCTGGCTCTTTGCCTTGATCCTGAGTGCCCCCTACTTTGCCTTTCGAGACACGGCACCTGCGAACCATGACAAGGATGTCATCAACTGCTTCAACAACTTTGCCCTCTCAGAGGACGATGAGACGTCGGACATTGCATTCCGTCACCAGACGATGATTATCACACGTCTCCTCTTTGGTTTTGTGGTACCCTTCACTGTCATCGTTTCCTGCTACGCCATGATTGTGCATAAACTAAGGAGAAACCGTTCTATGGCCAGACGGACGGGACGGCCTTTCAGAATTATTGCAGCCATCATCATTGCCTTTTTCCTGTGCTGGGCGCCTTACCATATCCTGGTGTTTATTGAGATGGTTAGCCACATGGACTCAGAAGAAAGCAGCAGCAGCCTGGAGCTTGTCGCCGTCATTGGCATTCCTATAGCCTCCAGCCTTGCCTTTCTTAACAGTTGCCTTAACCCCTTGCTTTATGTTTTTATGGGTCAAGACTTTAAAGACAAGGTGCGCAAGTCCATTTTTACAGTGCTGGAGAGTGCCTTCACAGAGGAAGTTTGCCCTTCCAATTCTCACTCAAACTCTGGATTCAATAGCCAAAGCAAGGAAAAGTCCTTTTCTGATGTAGAAGTGTGAGGACTGATTTGAAGCTCACTGCTATGTACGTCTTAGCTTAAAAATAATTTCCAGATGCTTTAGAAAGCAATCATTATGTAATTATTGTGCATGTACGTCTGAGCATCAAGAATGCTAATCTCTTATACAGGATATGTAATGCATATACAAAATAAGGTACTATAACTACATCAAGTACTCAGAAAATTAACTTTATACCTATTCCATCCAATATTTGAAAACGTAAGTGAGACATGGTGGTATGACTACTGATAAAGATGTTATATATACAGTGGCTATCAATAAAATAACAGACGTTTTTCCCATCCAGTTTTTAATTATGATGTTTCATGTAGCTTACTATGCAAGGGATGCCATACGTTATAAATATTTGGAAATGTTAATTCTGTCAGAGTATATACTGTTTTTTTCTGTCAATATACAGCAAGTGCCATTAATATTCTGTGCATCTGTTAATCAAGCTTGTTTCAGACTCTTACAGAATTTTTCTAAACTATTAAATGATTAATAGAAACCTTACCATTGGTTTGTTAATTTGGGGTAAGATACTTAAATGTCGATGGGGTGGTTTTATTTTTTATTTTAAAAGCGGTTTATAGCTTTAAGAACACAAGCACTCGAGGATTGTGACCTAAGCATGGTAGTGGATTTTGTGTGCTTCAGTGATCCACAGAATAATGTGCAGCTGGACTTTTCCTGGTAGACTAAGTTGCACACTAAGTTGCTTTATCTATTGTTTCTGTTCTGCACCAAATGCAGTTCAGAGAACCCAGAAATTTGGTGAGGTCCTGAAATGGACTAGCACTTCAGTACACACATAACAAAACAAAGAGGGATAAAGTGTTCCCCAGTGAGGTACCTGCCACATATTGCAATTTAAAATGTAACCATTAAATATAATACATAATGGGGAAGAAATATTAGTGTCAAGCAATTACAATTACAATTATTATGCAGCAAGTTATTATTCTATACATCATAAGCTTCAGTTTTCTTAGTATTTCTGCCCTTCCTAAGTGTAGATGAGGCATTTTCCATTTCAAATTGACAGCACGTTGTTGGGTTCATCCATCTCCTGTTTTTCATAACCACTAGTTCATAACCACTAGTTTCATAACTTCCAGCGTTGTACTGCATTTGGAATTTGGTATTTTTGTACATATACATTATTGTGCAGAGGTCTTATTCAGTCAAAGAAAATATTTATATTTAGATTTACCTGGGAAGTAAGTGTGTATTCACAAAGAAAAAGACCATGGTTTAACATTAGAATATACTCAAATGAACAGTAACAAAAAAAAAGAATTTCTTCTGTTTTCCGAAGTTAGTGATATCTTGTTGGTTGGCCAAAAGACCACCACTTCGGTTCTCAAATTTAGAAGATATATTACATGCATCTGTTAAATTTCACCTTCAGCTCAATCAATCAAGTAACATAATTTTCTAAATATTTTGCATTGATTAGCTAAACAGGATATGCTAGTGGTCGAGCCAGCAAACACATGGATACATTTGATATTTACTGCAAATGCCAGGGTGACTACTGAAGAAATGGCTAGACTGGCACACTTTGACAGACAGATCAGTTTTACATCAACATGAAGATCATTTAAAATTCATTTTCTTTGACTTTTGTACGGTATGGAATGACAAGCATTCCTGAGTTAATACAATCTTTAGTAAAATCAATGCATTCAACTTCCTGCTTTTCCCGGTCAGGGTTGCTAGACGTATGAAGCCCATTCTAAGCCGCATAGGGCATAAAGCTGGGGGATGCCAGAAGAAATCCCCGCCCCGGAGGGGATGCCAGTCCATCACAGAAAATGGGGCTGGGGTACACCCTGGAGGGGATGCCAGTCCATCACAGAAAATGGGGCTGGGGTACACCCCGGAGGGGATACCAGTCCATCACAGGACACGGGGCTGGGGTACACCCCGGAGGGGATACCAGTCCATCACAGGACACGGGGCTGGGGTACACCCCGGAGGGGATACCAGCCCATCACAGGACACGGGGCTGGGGTACACCCCGGAGGGGATACCAGTCCATCACAGGACACGGGGCTGGGGTACACCCCGGAGGGGATACCAGTCCATCACAGGACACGGGGCTGGGGTACACCCCGGAGGGGATACCAGTCCATCACAGGACACGGGGCTGGGGTACACCCCGGAGGGGATACCAGTCCATCACAGGACACGGGGCTGGGGTACACCCCGGAGGGGATGCCAGTCCATCACAGGACATGGGGCTGGGGTACACCTCACAGAGGTTGCCAGTTCGTCACAGGGCACAGGGCTGGGGAACATCCTGGATGGGATGCCAGTACGACACAGGGCACAGAGTACATGCAGGATGGGATGCTAGTCCAATCCAGGGCACAGACACAGTCTTATACTACAGGTAACCAAGTTTCAATTTTATTTGTCACATCCACAATCATAAACTCTACCACTGTACAGTGAAATGCCTTTCCATCCGTTTCTTGGATTGTGAATATGTAATATAAAGAGAAACGCAAAACAGTTATAATTATAAATATGAATACAGTTAGGATAAAATAGGAATGAAATAACAATAAATTTAAATAAAATGACTGTAAAAGAAACAAAAATAGAGCATATCAACAACTGAAAAAGATCTCCAATGACAAAGGACTGGTAAAAATGTGCAAAGTAAAGTGACTGGTTAGCATGGTAGCCCTCAGTGTCTCGGTTTTGGCCTCCACTGAGACCTTTCTGCTCTCAGCGGGAATAGCTGTGCAGCAACCGCCAACAGGAATGCTGCACGCATCTTAAAGGGGATGGGGAAAAGTGTTCGGGAACCTCATCCCTGGAAGACTCGAAACCGTCGGAGAGCTAACAGGGTCAGGTCTGTTGGGGATCAGAGCTAGTGTGGTGCTGCGCCATCGCCTGCTGCAGGGTGGCACTTGGGTTCCAGTTTGAGGCAGGCTGTCCAGGCTGGCGCATGGAACGTCTTGTCTCTCTGGCAAGATGACCATGTTCCTCTGCTGTCAGGGGAGCTTCGCAAGCTCCATTTCATAAACGCATTTCAGTGGTGGCACTCTCTGAGGTACTCAGACCAAAAAAGTGGCCAGATCTCTGTAAGTGGGTACCTATTTTTGGTCTGGTCACTCTGATGGCTGCCATATTTGGCGAATAGCTGTTGCTGTGGCAGATTGGCTCCTCCCAATGGTGTTTGATATCACTCATTCAACCAGCATATTATGAGACTCAGGCTAAGGCACTCCTTGGGTGTCTTGTCTGTTGTCTCAGTGTATGCTCTGACTACAGTGAGTGATGTCTTGTTGAGGGAAACATTTTACTTGCAACTTCACTCAGTGGTTGATGGGTGCCCACAAAGTGACACTTCCCTGGTCATGGGTGACTTCAGTGCAACCTCTGGCACTGACAGGACTGACCATGAGGATTGTGTTGGTCCCCAGTTTGGTGTCCAGGGTGAAAGTGGCTACATTTTCCTTGACTTTGCAAAAGGTTAGGGGCCGCATGTTGTTGGATCCTGGTTCTAATGTCCTGAGCAGTATTGGTACTCCAATACTGGTGGTGCAGTGAAGGAGATCGATCTCATCCATGTGGGCAGATGCTGGAGGCTCCTGCGGAACTGCAGGGACTATAGAAGTGCCCAATTTGTGAATTATGATCACAGACTTGTTGTTGCTGCTCTAAGATTTAGCTTAGATCCAGCAGGCTATCATTTACTAGGAGAATGAGGCTGGACTTGGCCAGACTCCCAGATCAAGTTGCCTTTTATGAATTTGCACGCAGTTTATGTGAGGAACTTGCAGGTTTGGATGTGACTGCTGAATCTAATGGGATATGGGGGACCTTCTGTGACAAGACCCTGAAGGCTGCTGAGGGTTGTGTTGGTGTTCCAGTGTACCCAGAAGTAGGTGTTTCACCTTACAAGGCATCAAGAGGAGTAGCACTCCAGTCTGTACCAGAAACTGAGGAGGATGGGTGTTAGGGCTCTGAGGTCAGATAAGGAGGTGCTTCTTAGAGGAATCTGTGAGCAGGTGACACACCATCTGTGGTATAGTGACCCACATTCTGCTTCCAGAGGAATCAAAGCATTACGTACATCTGAATCTGTTCCACAGATACTTGCAGTCAGGGTCGGTTATGGAACTGTCCTTACAGGTGACACTGTAGTTGTGACCCGCTGGGCTGGCTACTTTGAGCAGCTGTTTAAAGCTGATCCTCCAGCTAGGACATTGGACATCTGGGTTCACAGTTCTTGAGGCTGATCTACCAATCAGCTGTGAACCACCCAATTTCATTGACATTGCATTGGTGGTCCATTGGCTGGGGGTAGTGAAGGCTGCAGGGATCTATGGTATCCGGGGTGAACTTCTCCAGACTGGTGATAAGGCTGTCCTCCTGGCATTGCTGGCAATCTTTGCTTCCATTTAGGAGATAGGCATCATCAAAACTGACTGAAAAATGGAACTTGTTGTCCCTACCTGGAAAAGGAAGGGTGATTGTCTGGTTTGCAGCAATTACAGGGGGATAATACCACTCCCAGTGTCAGGTAAGGCCCTTGCTAGGGGTCATCCTTAACTGGATCTATGATCACTTCCCTGCCTACCAGCAACCGGAGGAGTCTGGGTTTACGCCTAAGAAGTTTACCATCGACCGCATTCTGACACTCTGGGTTCTCATTGAGTGTAAACACGAATATCCTTTGTCAATTTTGTAAACCGTTTGACTCAGTTGATCGAGCTGCCCTGTGGGACATCCTGAGACTGAGACAGGATCCCCCCAAAGTCGCTGGATGTCAAGTCCAGGTAAGCTAACATCTTTTTTTCAGTGTATTTGAAGTTTAAGACCGATTGTTGTGTGGAAAATACTAGCGTCTGTCTTTAACCGTCGATGCATTTAGCAGTCAGTGATAACGTGACTGACCGGGCCTGTCTAATTAGTGGGTTTCACGCTTCAGACTAAACTCTTCCAGTTAGTTTTTTAGCTAACTTAATATTTTTAAGTGGTGGTTTTTGTTGCATTTTGCCAGAGGTTACAAACTTTAATAATTGGCAGTTTGTTAGTCTGAAAAATATGATAACATGCTGTTTTTGCAGCAAAGCAATAGAGAGTTTGAGGGGTTATGTTTTACATTGTAGAGTTCATAGAAACGAACCTCATTGTTTTTTCAATTGTGTTGGCGCTAACTGCAAGCGGACATTTTCTACTTATGCAGCGTTTAAAGCTCATTTCTATCGCATTCATAACGTACCTATACATCTTGCTACTGCTATAGTCGTTGTTACAGATTTCAAATATGCAGTTTCGTTCTGTACACGCCAGTGTCACACAGTGAAAGAACTTGTATCTCACTTAAAAGAGCACTTAGTTGAAGGGCGACCTGTGACGTGTCGAGTAAAATGTTGTAAAAATACATTCGCTGTGAAATCATCATTTACTGCTCACATGTCCAGGAAACATAAAGCATGTTCAGTAGATAGCATAAGTGAGATGTACAGAGAAACTATTGCCTCTTCAGCTATTAGTGCATGTGAAGATGCTTTGCAAAGCTCAAATGATGTCACAACAAATATAAGCTTTGAAATGACAGAAATTTTCAATGAGACTTTTCTTAGAAATGTATGTTTGTTCTACCTAAAACTGCAAGGGCAGTTTCTTCTTCCAGCTTCAACAATACAGACAATTGTAGAAGAGATGCAAAATGTGCATGAGTTGGGACAGGATTACACTTTATGTAAACTACAGTCACTTTTAAAAAATGACATGTGCCTAACCGATGATGCCATTGCTAAAGTATGTGATTGTGTTAAGGATGCAGATCTGTTCTCTGTTTGTCATCGTGGACCACTGAGAACAACGTATTCAAGAGCTCAGACATTTAAAAAATTAGTACATAAACCCTAAAAAGATAACATTAGGAACTGATGAAAATATCACACAAAAGTTTACTTACTACATACCTTTGTTACAGACATTAAAAGGCTTATTAGAATCAGAATTATGGAAGAATTCAGTGTCACAACAGTCTTGTGAAACACACCCAGATGTTTATAGTGACATAAATGATGGACAAAACTTCAAATCCAACCCGTTCTTCATTGAAAATCCAGGATGTCTAAAGCTAATTCTGTACCAGGATGCTTTTGAAATTGTCAATCTCCTCGGCTCTGCTAAGAAAAAGCACAAAGTTGTTGCAGTTTATCTATCTGGGGCAAATTTACCTGCTAATGTCCGGTCCAGTACTGATCACATGTCCCTTGTCTTACTGTGTGGAGAGAGTGACCTAAAACAATTTGGAGGTGCTAAGGTTTTCTCTGAGATGTTAGTAGATTTAAAACACCTAGAGGAAAATGGAATAATAGTGGCTGGTGAAACAATCAAAGGGGCTGTGTATTGTATTGCTGGTGATAATTTGGGTTCACACAGCATTGGTGGGTTTACTGAAAACTTTAGTCATTTCCAGTACTTCTGCAGGTACTGTGAAATCACACAAAGTGAGTTTCAGAGTGATGATCCAAATGTCTGTGGTCCACAGCGCACACCAGAGAGTTATGATTCTGCTGTTGGTGGTCTACAAGCTGAAGACAATAGAGACATCAAAGGCATAAAGGTAAACTCTGTCTTCAATACTCTGAAATCTTTTCATGTTTGCCAGCCTGGTCTCCCACCTTGTTTAGGTCATGACATATTTGAGGGTGTCTTATCCTATGATTTTGCTCTGTACTTGAAGTACTTCATTAAGGAAAAGAAATGGCTGACATACTCACTTTTGAACTGGCGCATCAAGCAGTTCAAGTATAGAGGATCTGATGCTCTCACAAAACCATGTGCTGTCAACTCTGGAGCATCCAAGCTTTCAGGTCAAGCCATTCAAAACTGGAATTTCTTACGGTTACTGCCTGTATTAGTTGGTGACAAAGTGCAAAATCTAGAAGATGATGTATGGCAGTTAACTCTCCAGCTTAAAGATGTTGTTGATATGATTTGTGCCCAAAAGATTTTGGTGTCACAGGTAGCCTATCTTGACATTGTAATCCAAGAATGTTTGGAATCAAGAAAGGGCTTATTTCCTGAGAGTACATTAAAACCAAAACACCATTTCATGAGGCATTATCCAGCACTCATTTTGAAGTTTGGCCCCTTGATCAGGTTATGGACGATGCGTTTTTAAAGTAAGCATAGCTACTTCAAGAGATGTGCCAGGCATCTGAAAAACTTTAAAAACATCTGCCTAACTTTATCCGAAAGACATTAGCTGTTTCAAGCATATCTTTCAGCTGGGCCAGGATGCAGTCAGCTTCTGCAGGTCAAAGACTGTTGTACTTTTTATCCTAACCTTTACAGTGATAAAATTACACATGCAGTGAGAGAGTTTGGCTTTTCAGAAAGCAATACTACAGTTTCTACAAGCATACAGTATAAAGGCACATCATATGAAAAAGGGCATTTTATTGTGTCCAAAAATGATGAGTATTTGGCGTTTGGAGAACTTCTTGTTATTTTAATTAAAATTGATGCAGCTGTGTATTTTGTGATGGATATACATAAAGCTGAATATCATTCTGAATATCATCTGTATGCAGTGACAAAACAGAGTACCAGCTTGCAATGTCTTAAAATTAATGACTTGGTAGATTTTTATCCGTTACCATCATACATAGTTAATGGACACCAAGTCATTCCTCTGAAACATAGTGTGGTGTCAAAATAAACATGATCTAGGGCACTGTTGTGGAGAAACCACTCAAAAACAAAAATGCTTAGTAAAACTGATAAAATACTGATTACTGGTTTTGTTTAAGGGTAAACAAAAATGAAAAGTGTAAATCCTCATTCTCATTATGCACTGGAAGCAGAGATTTGTCTTAACTGTACATACTGTGTTACTTTTTTTCATGTGTAATCATGAAAACTGGTTTCATTCTTTCTTAATTCCAGAAACGAGTGACTTGGAACCTACATTTCTACGCACCGCAGTCACTGAGGTCTTGCCTGACCTTCCAGAGGTGGCAAAAAATATTCTAGAAGAGACCTTACAGTCCCTTGGTGTGGAGACATATAATGATTTTAAATTCATTGAGGAAGCCGATTTGCTGTCAGCATTAAGACCAATTCAGGCCAGAAAACTCCTTTCTGCATGGAAACTAAGATGTATGTAAAGCATTTCAGTTCATGTTGAAGCTAGTGCCAAAAGCAGGCTGCATAAAAAATGGGAGATATTCACACTGTTTTCTTGATGATGCTTCTTGTGTGTATGTGTGTATATTTTTTCAGGTCAGACACCTGAAAGAAGCAGCTCATCTATTGATGCCTCGCCAGGACCTCCAGCATCCTTGCAGTCTCTGTCACCAAATTCATCCTCAACCTCTTCCAACACCAGCCTAAGTCCTGATATACTGTAGATTGGGTGGATAACTTTATAATACCTTGGGATAAGTTCCTAGAGGAGCTGATTCAGTCATTGGAATGAAGTTGACGTTCTACACACAGCGCAAACAAGTAAATCATGGGAAAAACATAAAACACCTCCAGGAACAGTGGCCATTGTGGTTTAGTGAACTTGGCATGGAAGTCCACTTCAAGGAACTCACTGGAATTGGATTTATAGAAACTTTCACGAGAAATATAGATCTTAAGGGGAAATGGCTCCTGAACTACAAGAACACGGTTTGCATGAACAAGAGCAAAAACTTTATGCAGGCTATAACAAAGTATAAACTGATGAGGGGTGAACTGAGTGGTTGCTCTGAAGACGTCAAAGAGATGGTGCTGCTTCTGCTGTCCTACTTTAATGAGAAGGAAGATGCAATGTTCTGTTATGTGGAGGACACATGCCTGGCAGAGGAAGTGCAGATGGACCAACTTCATTTGACTCCCACCATTCTTGTTTGTGGTAAGCTAACATTTCTTGTTTTGTTTTTCTATTTCACTTAAGTACACACATTGTTTAGCCCAGTGCTTTGTGTTAGCTTATACTCTCAAGGGCTGGCCAGTTGGTATTAAAAAGGCCTTGCATTCCTCTCCCCTTAACCTGCACGTAGACTGATTTCTGCATTGATGGTAAGCAAAAAACATACACTTGCTTCAGAAAGAGATCATACCCCTTTTTCCATATTTTACTATGTTGTAAGTTTAATTTAATATTGTAATTTGTGCTCCTCGGTGTGCATGCAATAACTTTTAATTGCAAAGTGAAAATATATTAATAATTAAATAATAGTAAATACAGTGTTTCCCATATAAAATGGCCAAAGTGTTTAATTTGTGTCATCAGACCAACAACGCTTTGTCCTCATTCTCATAGACTCTAAATGCTGTCTGACAAACCCCAAACAGACTGTAACGTCTATCAAGCTGCTCTGTTGTTTGATGGAAGGTTACTAAGACTGTCATTCTGCTGCTAGGTCCTGCTGTCTCTGCAGAAGTCTTGTGAAGCTCTGTTAGTAACTTGGTGACTAGAGCCTTCAGGTTCACCCCTCTGACCAAGGTGCTCCTTGTCTGGTTACTCAGTTTCCCCAGATAGCCAATGCTAAATAGTCTGGGTGGTTCAAAACTTCTTTCATTTATAGACAATTATAGAGGCTGGTGCACTTCTGGGAACACTAAGTTTTAGAAATGGGTTTAAAAATACAGTATGTTTTTATCCTGTCACTGTAGGTTATTGTGTGTAACTGCAGTATTTAAATCAAATTCATAACACAGTGAAATGTGCAAGAGAGATTATCAGTGATTTGCAAAATGACTCTCAGACCATGATTTTATTTATTTATTGCCACAGTTTGGTTCATACCTCTTTTTCTTATTTATTTTCTTTTTATGTTTATTTGGGGTCGGGGCTTTTGAGACAAATAAAACACACTATACTGTCCCTCAATGCCACATCACAGATGATCTGCCCCTAAACGCAGTACGCGAGATCATCTTCTGACAGAGAGCTCAAGACACCTGGAATCAATTTTACTAAATGTCAAAGTTTTGGAATATTGTATCACATTTACGGGTTCCAGTTAGCTGCTATTAATATGTGTGATACTTCACAGCAAGAGAAGTAGGATGAAATGTGGGGAGGGGGTGTATGATGAGGGGGTGTAACTATGTATGATGATATGTCACAATTTCAATGTTGGTTTCAAATTTGTCCAATGTTCAGATTGTTTAATGAAATATTTAACCTTTTAAAAATGTTTTATTTTGTTGTTGCTTTTTTAGGACGATCCTGTTATTCTTCAAGACGGTTCATGCTGAGTGTGGATCGAAACATCGTACACAACAACATACCCTCCTTCATTTCTGCCTTGTGTATGATGTTTGGGGGGCTATTATTGCTTTAACATCCATTACCCATCAGAGCTTGCATCAACCTTGGAGTTTCTGCAGAGGTGTGTATTTCAATTGGTTTTATCCAACATATTTACTTTATTGAACTGAGACAGATCTAGTAACTGTTATGGGACTTGTCATTTTACTTTGTTTGATTTTACAATAATGGTTAAATAATACCAACATGTAAAGTTTTTGTTGTTAATGAAACAGTTTTATTTATTTAATGCAGTTGTCTGTTTTTATTCTACAACCCCAAATCAGAAAAAGTTGGGACAGGGTGGAAAATGTGAATAAAAAAATAAAGCAGTAATTCACAAATGTCCCTTAACTTTTATTTCATTGCAGACAGTATGAACACAAGATAATTCATGTATTTTTTGGTCAACATCATCTGATTTGTAAATAAACATCCATTCTTGTCATTCAGGCTTGCAACACATTCCAAAAAAAGTTGGGACAGTACAGCATTTACCACTTTGTACAGTTCCCCTGTCTTTTAACAACACTTAAAAGACGTTTAGGCATTGAAGAAATCAAGTGACTAAGTGTTGCAGGTGTTAGTTTGTCCCATTCTTCCTGCAAACAATGTTTTAGGTGCGCAACAGTACGGGGTCTTCTTTGGCGCAATTTTCGTTTCAAAATGCGCCAAACATTCTCTATTGGAGACAAATCAGGGCTGCAGGCCGGCCAGTCAAGCATCCGCACCCTCTTCTTACTCAGCCATGCCTTTGTTATGCGCGCAGTATGTGGTTTGGCATTGTCTTGCTGAAATAAGCATGGGCGTCCCTGGAAAAGACGTCGTCTTGAAGGCAGCATTTGTTCCTCCAAAACTGAGATATACTTCTCAGCATTGATGGTGCCATCGCAGAAGTGCAAGTTACCTTTGCCGAAGGCACTGACACAACCCCATACCATGACAGACTCTGGCTTTTGGACTTGTATCTGGTAACAGTCTGGATGGTCCTTTTCCTCTTTGGTCCGCAGCACACGGCGTCCATTTCTTCCAAAAAAGATGTGAAAAACCGATTCGTCTGACCACAATACACGTTTCCACTGCACAATGGACCATCCCAGATGCCTTCGAACCCAGAGAAGTCGACGGCGCTTCTGGATGCTATTTATGTAGGGCTTCCTTTTGGCACAGTACAGTTTTAGCTGGCATTTCCTAATGTAGCTACGTACTGTAGTGCTTGAGAGTGACTTCCTGAAGTAGTCCTGAGCCCACGCAGTTATATCATTTATTGATGAATGACGGTTTTTAATGCAGTGCCGTCTGAGGGCTCGGAGATCACGGCCATTCAGTTTAGGCTTGCGCCCTTGACCTTTGCGCACGGTGATTTCTCCAGATTCTCTGATTCTTTTCACTATGTTATGCACTGTAGATGGAGGAATGCCCAAATCTCTTCCTATCTTTCTTTGAGAAATGTTTTTCTTCATCATTTCAAAGATTTCTGCCCGCACTTGATGGCAAACTGGCGATCCTCTGCCCATCTTTGCTCCTGAAGGAGTAGGCCTTTCCTCGATGCTGCTATTGTACCGAATCATGATTGCAATCACCTGTTCACATCACCAGTTTCAAATCACATCATTATTTAGTTATTATGCCTCATTACTACCCCTGAATTGCCCCCGTCCCAACTTTTTTTGGAATGTGTTGCAAGCCTGAATGGCAAGAATGGATGTTTATTTACAAATCAGATGATGTTGACCAAAAAATACATGAATTATCTTGTGTTCATACTGTCTGCAACGAAATAAAAGTTAAGGGACATTTGTGAATTACTGCTTTATTTTTTTATTCACATTTTCCACCCTGTCCCAACTTTTTCTGATTTGGGGTTGTATTTCCAAAGGTGTTTTTTCTCCATCAACCCAGAAAAGGGCACTAAAGTGGAGAAGACATGCACATCTCGTCTTCATGTGAACCCTAGAGTCCTGACCTTGATCCAGGAACTTTCAGACCATGAGTGGCGTGACGTATGAATATGGACTAATGACTGTAAGATTTATGGCACGTGATAATGTGCCCCAGTCACAAGTGTTTTTTTTCCAGTACGTTATCTGCTCAGTTCTTCAACCTGAAGATGGAAGTAAAAGTTTCAGACAGAATTATTCGTTTTTGTCAAGTTACTGAGAGTTATATTTCTCTTCTGTTTCCTCATGTTCATGTACCACAATTTAAAAAGATTGATTGTTTAATTAGATAAAAAGCAGACAAGGTCCAACTGTAGCCACTTGATGTGAGCAGGATGCCTGTGTAGCAATGGCCTGTTGTTTGAGCTATGGGTATATCGGAATTCACTAATCCTTTAAGGGTGTTAAAATGTTTACATTTATTAAGAAAAGTTTCATAAAGGTCATCACTAATATGTAATTTACTTCTATTCCCAAACTTATAAAGTACATATTACAGTTATGTATGTGGAGGAGTGATTGGAGAGCTTTGTTCAGTACTTTGAGCTAAATAAATACTTGGAAAAGCTCACTATTACTGGATTTATTTCACCTTTTTTTTATTTATCAATTTGCTTTTAAATGCTTCTTTGTACACTACATTTAGTTTCTCACCTTACTGGGAAATGCCAAACGTTTGTAAGAAGACCGTGTAGTTTGGACAAAATGTTTCTGTGAACAATAATTGTAAGTGATAATAGAGAACTACTGGTAGGCAGTTTGAGTTTATATCTGAGACTATGAGTAATAGAACATAATCTTATACTTTAAATTATATTAATTGCAATTTGACAGAATACAGTTACAGGATGTAGATGGTTTCACAGTATAATTGTTTTTAATACTGCAAAATACATTATAATATAAAGAACCTTTGAGTAAAATTTGTATAAGAATGCAGTTAAAAGACAGTATTATAATGAGGGTTTTAGAGGTAAATAGTGTTGTTTTTATATGATTTGTCTGTGAAATTGAATGAGATTCAATGTCCAATAAGCAACAATTGCATGTAAACCTTACAGAAAAAAAATGTTTGATAGCAGCATTGCTATGCTAATTCAATAGAAAAGGACCGTTAGATTTACCAGTTTAAAATGTATTTTTATGTAAAATGTACAAATTGTTCTGTAAAGTTGTTTACATTTTTCATGTACCACCATTTTTCATGTTCCATCATTGTATTGGCAACCACAGCTGTCAGTATTTTTTCGTAAAAATTACAGTTTTTTTTACAGTGTAGCAAAATCTTGCTTTTCATTTAACATTTGGGTAACCTATCTATTCCTTTGAGAAGAAATCCAATCAGGAAGTTTTTAAATTTTTTTTTGGTTTTCTTCACAATCATTCAGCATTTCAAGGCCCTTTACTTGTGGCATGGCATCTTGACATGCATTCAGGAAAGTCCCACAGCTTCCTTTGGTTGAATCTTTGGCCAATTTTTAAGTTTTGCTCTGAACACTAAGAATAAGATTCAGCTTAGTCCAAGCATCTTGTAAGCTTCATCATCATTCCTATAGAAAGTGCCATCTAGAATTTTGTGGGCTGGGCTTCCAAATATATTTCTTCAGATAAATGAGCTTTTCAGTAGAAGAGATGTTTTTTTATGAATGAGAAAAATGAAAGATTATTTCTATTCAACAAATTGAATGGGATCCCCATTGAACACAAAAGGTTCAGGGACAGGTAGCCTGTTCGCTGTCATACTGTCTTGAAGTGCCTGAATCAAGGTGGACACATCCATTGTGGGACGTGTGCATTATGAAACTGGGGAATTGCATTTGGATAAATGTTGCTTACATCTTCATTGGGTTTTGGATCGCTGTAATCAGAGGATGGGATAAGAACTTCCTGCTTTACTTCATTCATTTGTAGTCTGACTCTTGCACCCTTTACTTCTCTCTCTGCTTTTAGTTGCTCCAGCTCAAGTTGTTGAACTTTCAGTGTTCTCTGCTGTCGCACTAGTAACTCGCTTTTTTTCTTTCCTGTAAAAGCATCTCATATTCTGCTTCCTTTACTGCCAACTCAACAGTGGGCTCTGCCCGTTTGGCTATGTGTAAACTCATGATAGAGTGACCAGAATGTGAGGTGATTTGTGAGGCAGCAGACTCATAAATGGAGTCGATCGAGTAGCTGATGGAGGCAGCATCTTTCTTTTTCTTCATTGAACTCCTCATTTCCTGCTACTTGATTATAAATAATTTTAATGAGGTCTGCTGTACTGCATCACAAGCATTGACTCACTATCTCACCTCAGCTGAAGGTGTACTGTGTGGCCAAACGTCAAGATAAATCTTAATTATGTCTTCTTTACCTTTTTCCAACAAATCAATCAGAGACCCCAGCTGACTCTTTAGCTGATCTCTTGCCTTACAAACTTGGATTTTTCATTGGTCATACATTGAGAGCAGCCTCTTCTCCCTTCTTTTTGCCTTTTCTCCTTGAAATGCACACATCCTTTCTGTTGGTTTGCATCCTTGAGTATAGGCAGCTATTGAGCAACTTTGCGAAGCTTGCATTGAAAATTAGATAGAACCCGTTCCTTGGTATCAGTTTCTTCCTTCAACTGATGTTGATCTCTACTAGGATTCTGCATAACTAGTTCAGAACTGTTATACTATAGAAACACAGCAGAATGACCATGAAATATAACAGCAAAACTTAAATATGTCCATCCATCCATCCATTTTCCAAACCGCTTATCCTACTGGGTCGCGGGGGGTCTGGAGCCTATCCCGGAGACAATGGGCACGAGGCAACTTAAATATGTGATAAATGAAAATATTAGCAAACCACACTCACAGAAATCCATACATTATCATATAGACATGGACAAATTTGTCGGTACTCTTACAGCTCATTGAAACAGTGCTTCATTTCTCCTGAACAGTGCAGTGAAATGTATACCTACATGCCTTTAGCATGTGTTAGAGTGAACCCAAAATGAAATCAAAGCATATCAAAGCCTTGTCAGGTTTCGTGGTTAGGCGATGGGCAGTCAAGCGGGCAGGAAGCAGGCAAGGAGGCGAAATACGGGGAAAGATGGGGATTTATTAAAGGATCGGGATCGGGCAGACAGCGAGGGAACATCGGACATTGACTAACATCAATGACGCCCCAAAACCAAGGCAAGACATGGACTGAAATAGACAAGACTGGGCGAAAATAATCGGACACAGCTCGGCAAGATCATGGAAGCACATATGGATAATCAGGGGGCATGGCACACACGAGGATCGGATGAGCCTGGCATGACAAGCCTCATTTACTTTCTTAAAGCAGTAGCCACTGGACCACACTGATCTCAATCGTTTCTGCCAGTTTATGTCATTGAAATTTGCATTTGTGCTGCTTTAAATTTCTGATATATAAATATTCCGTTACATGGTGACCACTATGTGTTCCCGTCCAGATTTCATCCTCCTATGACATGTCAGTCAGCTGTTTGGCCGATGATGCAGTCGCAAGTTAATACTTAGTGCTGCTGGATATAAACAAACATATCCAGTGTTGGGGAGTTTCTAAGGACAATTAGCGATGCTACAAATGTAACTACTTTTTCTCAGTTGCTTATTAGTAGTGCAGCTATTTTTAAAATGCTGTAGCTTTTCTATTAACTATTCTTTTACAAGTAGCGAAGCAGCGCAGCAAAACACAACATCATTAAAAAACACTACAGGTTGTCATCAACTTATAACCTTTGTGACAGCTGGCAGCATGAGCAACCCTGCCAGACACTCACAATAGGGTATACATTCATATCCATTTGTATAACAATAATGCACAAGAAAATGGTGATAAAAGGTAAAAAACACCAAACAATATGACTAGATGATATAATTTTATTGAAAATAAATCACAGCAAACAATATTTTAGACACGTTCATTAAAATATAGGAGCACTTTTTTCTTGAATAGATTATCAAAATCTATCTCTCATATGTACACTCGATGACTAAAAAATCAGTGACCAATATAGCCACCCTTCTTTTCAATAACAGCAATAAGACTTCTACTCACGGAATCTGATAGTTTCTTGATCTGTTGCCGATCAACTTTTTGTGCGGCAGCAACCACAGCCTCCCAGACACTGTTCAGAGAGGTGTACTGTTTTCCTTCCCTGTAAATCTCTTGTTTAAGAAGGGCCCACAAGTTCTCAATAGGGTTTAGGTCAGGTGAGGAAGGGGGCCATGTCATTATTCTGTAATCTTTAAGGTCTTTACTGGCTAGCCACGCAGTGGAGTACTTTGATGTATGTTAGGTTGAAGAAACAGTTGTTAATAATTTCTGTATGATCAACAATGAGTGTAAATATATATGTATATGTTATTTCTTATCTTCTAGCCACATACTCTTAGCTATTGTACTCTAAGTAGGTGGTTAACAGCTGCCTACTTAGATAAGATTCTCACTTCCCTCTCTTGCGCCTCCCATTGACTATAAATAAAGAAGCCAAGGGGAACCACCCTTTGTAACACATTCTGCTGTAGTTTGCATTGCAGAGAGTGTGGGTACCCTTGCAAGTAAAACTGTAAAGTGTGTGTCTCGTAAATGTGGAGTTGGGGTGGAAACGCCGGGCGCTTTCCCCAACAATGTATGTGATGGAGTATTGTCCTGCATAAAAATCATGGTCCTCTTGAAAGATGTTGACTTTTTCCTGTACCACTGCTTGAAGAAAGTGTCTTCTAGAAACTAGCAGTAGGTTTGGGAATTGAATTTGAGTCCATCCTCAACCCAAAAAAGTCTAACTAGCTCATCTTTAATAAAACCAGCACATACCAGTACCTCACCTCCACCTTGCTGGTATCTGAGTCGAAATGAAGCTCTGTACACGTTACTGATCCAGCCACGGGCCCATCCTTCTGGTCCATCAAGTGACACTCTCATCTCATAAGTCCATAATACCTTTGAAAAAAAATAAAAAAGGTCTTCAAATAATCCTTGGCCCAGTCTTGACGTTTCAGTTTATGTGTCAGGTGGTCGGGTTTCAGCTTTCCTTACCATGGCTATGTCTCTGAGCACTGAACACCTTGTACTTCTAGGCACTGCAGGTAAGTTGCAGGTCTGGAATATTACAGCACTAGAGGATAACGGGTTCCTGGTTGCTTCACGCTTGATTCTTCTCAAATCTTTGGCAGTTAATTCGCATCTTTTTTTCTCAACACGTTGTTGACTCTTTGCAACAAAATGCTTGATGGTTCTATGATCACGCCTCAAAATCTTAGCAATTCGCAGAGTGCTGCATCCCTCTGAAAGATTTTTTACAATTTTTGACTTTTCAGCCTCAGTCAAATCTTTTTTTTGGCCCATTTTGCCTAGGGATACCTCAAACCTTGATATAGGGTGTTGGTCTACTTAGGCTACACCTTCCCTCATTACACAAATACATGTCACCTGATATGCTTAAATCAAATAAACATTCAAGCTTGGAGATGGAGTATACGCATGAAAATTATGATATGGTCAAAATACTCACTTGCCTAATAATTGTGCACACAGTGTACATAAGAAGAACATAAGAAATTTACAAACGAGAGGGGGTCATTCGACCCATCATGCTCGTTTGGGGAGAACTTAACTAATAGGTCAGAGTTGTTACAATATTATCTAGCTCTGACTTAAAGGAACCCAGGGTTTTAACTTGCACGACACTTACAGGAAGACTATTCCGTACTCTAACTACACGCTGCGTAAAGCAGTGCTTTCTCAGATCCATTTTAAAATGTTCTCCCTCTGATTTCCACCTATGGCCATGAGTTCTAGTATTTAAACAAATATTGAAATAGCCATTTCTGAACAGATTCAGCCTAGCTAACCTCATAAGACATTCCTCTAAGACCAGGAATCATACTCGTAGCCCTACGTTGAACCCTTTCCAAGGCAGCAATGTCTTTCTTAAGGTATGGTGACCAAACCCGCACACAATATTCTAGGTGGGCTCTTACCAAGGAATTATATAATTGTAGCATCACCTCCCTTGACTTAAACTCCACATACCTAGAGATGTAACCCAACATTCTATTGGTCTTTTTTATTGCTTCCCCACACTGGCAAGAGTGGGATAAGGAAGCATCGACATACACACAGAGATTTTTCTCTTAATCAGCTGCCTTTATTTTAATGTACCTCATAAAATATCTGTACTTTATATTTCTGCTCCCTGCATAGATTACTTTACATTTATCTATGTTAAATTTCATGTGCCAGGTATCAGCCCAGTCACTAATTAAATCCAGATCCCGTTGTAACCTCTCAGCTGCTAGATAAGTTTCTGCTACACCACCCACCTTGGTGTCGTCTTCAAATTTAACCAGTTTACTGTATGTATTGGTGTCAATATCATTAATGTAAATTAGGAACAATAATAGTCCTAAAATTTAACCTTGCCGTAACCCACTATGAACGCAGTCCCACTGTGACATTGTGCCTGTAATAACTACTTGTTGCTTCCTGTCAGTTAACCAGTTTTCGGTCTGTAATATCAGATCAAACAGATAACAGAGTTGGCAGTAAGGGGCCACTGCTGGTCCCATGTCAGTAGGGTGTGGCATGCCCCTGGGCCTGGATACATGCAGTAAAACAGTGCAGAAGGGAGTTGTACAGCCATTGTGTCCTCTCCTATGGCAAGCCGGCTCACAGCTGTTTTAACTGGCCCCCAAGATCCTGCAGATTGGCAGTGAGTTGGCATCCGAGCTGATCCAACACATGTTCATTTGGGGAAAGTTCGGGGGATCTGGTTGGCCACGGGAAGACCTTAACATGACACAGGCAGTCCATAGACACACATGCCATGTGTAGACGGGCCTTGTCTTATTGAACGACTGAACCAGGGTGCTGTCTCAGGAGGGGTAAGACATGCAAACGCTGGATGTCACTGAAGTAGCGCTGTGCCGTCAGGGTCCCCCAAATCACTACCAGAGGTGACCTAAAGTCATACCCTATGGTTCCCCACACCATAATGTCAGGAGTAATGCTGATGTGTCCCTCCATAACATTGGCAGGACTGGTCCTCCCTCGTCGGCACTACCATACATACGGTCATCAGATGACAAGAGTCATCAGTGGTAATGCAGAACCGAAATTCATTGCTGAACATAGTACGATGCCACTCGTCATCTGTCCATGCCTCCTGGTTATGGCACCACTCCAAACGCAGCCATCTCTGTTCTGGTGTTAATGGCAGCCTATGCATGGGACGGTGAACTCATAGTCCGGCTGATGCCAGTTGTCAAGACACAGAACAGGATGACATGGGGTGTTGTACAGAGGCCAATACCTGTGTCCAGATGGCAGGCACGGATGTCATGGGGATCTGTAATGTTTGACATACAGTATAACGATCCTCCATTGGTGTGGTCTGTCTTGGTCGACTGGAACCTTCACAATGTGTGTAGTAGCCCTCACGTGTCCAATGGTTCCAACATCGGACAACTGTGACATCTGCATGCCCCACATGTCAGGCAATTGCACGATACGACCACTCGGCCTAATGCAAACCTACAATGTGATCCCTATCAAACTCTGTCAAGGGCTGGTAATGCTGTCTAACGCATCTACGAGGCATCCTCTGTGTCAGGTGACTAGATGTGCCAGCTCCTTGTCAATTGAGTCATTTATATACCCATAGCTGGTCAACATATGTGCCAAATTATATAAAAAATGGGACCATTAGTTCTGGGTGCTTAATTTTGTGTCACTGACTAATTAATTTGATTTAAGAGTATCCTATAGCACAAATATTAAATATTACCGGATGAAATAGCTTCAATAGCCAGTTTTTCTCTGTAGCTTTTAGTGTAGCTAACTGTATGTTAAAACAGTGACTTGTACGTTGAAAAGCTACCATTTAAAAATAGCTTGGCCAACATTGCTTATATCTCAGAAACTAAACACAAATGAAAATTTCAATGGCACAAACCAGCACAAATGACTGAGATCAGTTTGGTTTATATTAGACATAAATGGGGGGCCAACTTTACAGTGGCTGCATTACTTTCTTTCTACATGAAATCTGAATCCTGAATCCTTGGGTTCCTTTAAATCAGAGCTAGATAAGATTTTAACGACTCTGAGCTATTAGTTTAGTTCTCCCCAAGCGAGCTTGATGGGCCGAATGGCTTCCTCTCGTTTGTATAGTTCTTATGTTCTTATGTTCTAGTAGGGAGACAGGCCAAGTTATTGTGCCTTCTGCAGTCTAAATAACACAATTACAGCTAGGAAAATCTAAGCTTGAGAAGCCTCTGGCTGCAGCCCACGGGAAGGTGGGGTTGGACATCAGCCTGGCTCACATGCAACCCGGCCTACTGTATGTCACCTCACAGTCCTGTCAATCATGCCATTCATTCTAGAACCATTTTGCTTTGCTTGATTTACACATCATGCTGATGTTCTCAAGAAACACTTTGCCAGTGTCATTGTTGTGTGAACATCATGTTATTTACACGTGCATGACACGGTATGTTGGTTTACAGTAAATGTTTTTCTTTTTAATAAATAAAAAGTACTCTTGAAAATAATATTCAAAAGGAATGTATAGTATATACATAAACTGTTAACATAGTTAATATTATTACTAACATAGATTATTTTTATTATAATTATTGTCAAGTACAGAACTGTTATGAATTATTATTAAAATAATAATTTAAAATCTTAATTCTTCCATTTAGCAAGTTTGCATCGGCTCATACTTCTGCTTCCGCTTCAAGATCTGTTGGCCATGGGCGTGGTTTTTCATGTTACAAAAGGGCCTGGTTGGATGTCCAACCCCCCCCCCCCCCCCACAATTAGAATCATCATAAATTTGTACCTCAAGTTATCATCACTACATGCCTACAGGAGACCAGTGTTTCACAGTGAATATAGCTTGGGTGGAAATGTTAATCTGTTCTACAGAAGTTTCAATGGGTTCCCTCCATATCTATTTATCTTAGATATATTGATGCTTCTCAGTTCCATTAGTTGACTGTGCACCCTGTGATGAAGTGGTATCTATGCTTTGTGCTTCCTGGAATAGCTGTACTATGATATAGGGTAAACATATATGGAGATGGTTTGTCATATCAGCCTATAGTAAACACCTGAAGTCATACTTATGTGACAGAATGTATCCCAGATTAAAAATAAAAATTTACATTTATAAAAAATACATTTATAATATACTGGGAATTCGTATTTTTATATGAAGTTAGATTTAAATGTAAAATGTTAGGAACAAGGAAAATAACTGTATCATCTTCCCTGACCATGTGTTCCACAAAATTGACATTAAATATTTTTCTGTAATTTGTATTTTAAAGTAGCACTTTTTAGATTAAGACAAAATACTGGCAGGAATGATTCTGTTTAGTGGAAAGATTTATTCTGCAAATTAGGTCACTTAAGCTTCTCGGGGTTTTTCGTGAAATCCTACAAATTTTATAGTCTATGTTTACATATTAGCAAGATTAATAAATAATTATATAACCACGGAATAAATGCAATACAAAATGTACAGTGGAATTATATATACTCACTACAGGAATTTTTAATAGATACCTTTGACCAATGTTGCTGCGACGTAAATGCGTGCGTGTGTGTGTGTGTTTAAGAAAAAAAAAACTCTATCTCCGCCCTCTGCCCGGGCTTATTGTTACCATCCGCAAACTGTGGCTGGAAACCGGCTCGCCGTTTGCGAAAATCGGCCGGGGAGAAGCTAGTTGGTGGTGTCTTTGAACTGTTTTTAAAAAAAATAAAAATTAAATAAATATATATAAATAAGAAATATCTACCAGAATATTCAAGTATCGTGTTTGATCGATCTCGTAAGTACCAGCTATTTTTTTTTAAGAGATGCACACCAAATGCTGCTACCTGCCAGGATTGGGCTATGGAGAAAGGAGGAAGGCCTGCAGCCCAGCTAGCTATATCTGTTAGCCGAAGCAAACATGACAATTTGTGATAAACTGACGGTTGTTTTGTGGATATTTTGTGTTTTTACAAAAATATGTTGAGAGTATTATCGTTCCTATAGCTATACGGTAAATATGACACCATTTATTAACGTTCTACATAGTTAAATTATTTAGCCGTATCGCTCCTTGAAATGGTTGAATTATGCTGCCGTTTTACGGAAATAGGCTCTCGGCAGTACTTGTGAGCGGTGCATTCGTGGTGTTTTTTTACGCATATTTATGCACAGAATGTTTCAGGGTTGTTGCTGCATTTTTTTTCACTGCCAAGTTACTGGTTAATGTGTTAATCCATTATCCGTGTTAGCTTATCGGTTTTTTTCTTAGTAGAAAAGGGTATTCATAACTAAACATTTTGCTTCCTTCCTGTCAACCCAATGGACGTAACTAATTCAAAAATTAATAATTTCCCCCAAAAATAAATCATTATGGAATAAAGTCGTGCACGTATATATATCCTCGAAACTGATATATTTGCATAAATTCAAAATGGCCGTTCATTTCTTGTCAATGTGATTAAATATATTTAAAAGGTGAGAAATGTTCGTATAAATATAAAAACACGAACGAGTGTCCATGTCGTTATAATGGAACTTATCTGAAATGGTTTTTATCGCGGTGGTAACCCTTGATTGGAGATTAATCTGTATCCATGATCCTTTCATCATTGTGGCGGCCTTTATTAATTTTCTTAAATACACGTAGCATTCCAGTTGATACAAAACGTGTATTTATTTAAATTGCGTTATTTTGTTAGTTTTATACATTTCTTAAATTTTGATTTTGAGTTTAATGCCAAGCGTTTTTTGGTTGAATAGGCAATAGGATTAGTAGTGTATGTTCAATATCACAAACATTCATAATAGTGTCAGTTATTAGTATGACTGTTACCACATTCCTCATATCCTCATTACTGAGTTCATGCACTGGAATTAAGATAATTTAGTAATAAGACCAGTCCAAATTTATGTATTTGCTTCCACTTAGCCAGAGTACCCCTTAACAAATAAGCTGTCTAAAATAGCTAACTGACCAGATCTCAAATTTGTGAATTCATTGATCTCTTTGTTCATATTTACAGTAGCGGATGCACATTTGGAGGGGCCTTATCTGGAGCCTTTCCTTGGAAACACAGGGCACAAAGCAGGTGTGTGTTTGACCACCCCAACACACACACTCAGAAAGGATCATGAACACAGGAATCCTACAATTTAACATATACCTTTAAAAATGTTTCTGCCCTAGGTCTGCATATGAGGCATCAACATTTTCTGTTCAAGAAAAGTGTTACATTTTGGAATGATGGAGATGTTGATGATCAGTTCCCTTGTACTATCTTTGTCCTGATGCAATTTGAAAAATTGTAGTTGTAATGAATGAATCTGGTTACACAGTATATCTGTTGAACTGCAATCCTTGAATTTCCCACGCTGGTTTTGTGTGATTTGGAGGTGTGGTGGGAACAGTTTAATGAAACTTTTGCCTTCTGCATTCGGGGAGATGTTATTAGACAGACATGAACCACCATAGTCATTGTGTAGGGGGCAGTGTGTGGCTCACTGAGCTAAGCCTTTGTGCCTGTGATTGGAATGTCACCGATTTGAAACCAGCTTCAATTGAATTGGCACATCTGTGGGCCCTTGATCAAGGCCGTTAATCCCTAGCTCCATGGCGTCTGCTACAGGTGGCTGCCCTTCGCTACCAAGCTTGCTCTCACCTTCGTACGTGTCTGTGTGTCATGGAGAGCCATGTGGGGTAGGTGAAACTAAAATTTCCCATTCATCCATTATCCACCACTTATCTGGAGTCAAGTTAGGTCAGGGAGGTAGCAGTCCCCACAGGGATCAGTAATGTATTATTATAATAAGAAGTAGAAAATTTTATGAACAGTATAAAAACACCCCCCATGAAACACCACCTTATTAGGGTGGAGGGGTTTGTGTGCCTCTGTAATCTTACTAGTTTGTGGGGAGCAATTGCCCCTGGTATGGTCTTCCAAAGCAAATTGATTCTAAGTGAGCGGCCAGTCTAAATGCGATTCACATAGACCCCCATGACGAGTACATTAGAAAATAATGTGACCCTGCCTGGACTGGAGAGACCAGGGTCCCATCCTGGAGCTTGACTGGGGTGGAAGCTCATGTCCAAGTGCCTGATGGCCAGACCCGCTCCCCATGGGCCTCAGCCAGGCATAGCCCAAAAGGATTACATGGGTCCAGCCTTCTGTGGGCCCACCACTTGCAGGAGGGGCCAAGGGGGTCAGGTGCTGTATGGATCGGGTGGCAGTCTAAGGCAAGAGCCTTGGCAGACCTATCGTTGGCGACCAAATCTGACTATAGATACATGGAACTAGGGAAGGCACGATACCAGAAATTTAGTAGTCAATACCAGTATCAGTAGAATTACATGATTCTCTACCTAATTCGATACAATGGTAAAAAAAAATTGTCCCATCTCCTTGCAGTACTATGATTTATGTGCTAGTAGTCTGCTTGTAGACATCCTTCCTTTTATTCAGCATGTAAGGATAGACTTGATCAAATGTAGGCATATATGCTGCCTCTGTCAGTTCTGGAAGAATTGCAGCTTCGGTACATGCGCTGCCTATGGCACCTACAGTACTCAAAAGAAACAAAACCTTCGAGTTTTCAGAATTTTGGTTTTGAAAGGCATCATAAGTGTTCTTTCCGGTTGGGGATTGGTCAGGCCACATTTTTTATTTCAGTTCCGATCTGATTCTGATACAGAACTGCTGATTTCGATGCAGGAGCTCTTTTTACTTTAATATTTTAATATAATGAATGCATATATAATATTTATACTTTGATATTTTTAAAACTAGTAAAGACATAAAAAATATGCCAAAAAAGCTTTAATTGGGCTACTCATAAGGTATGGTTCCACCTCTTATATCTTATTTTAAGCGTTTTTGTGGTATTTGCAGTTGAATTTGAATATCTTCCAAGAGCTTATACATAAGTGGCAAATCCTTAAAATGCCCTACAGTTTTTTGCCCACTGGCAGCCGCGTCACTTACACTTAGCAGTACTACAATGTATCAGAAGCTGTACCAAGTGTGCAAAACAGCCCAAGCTAGTGACTCCCAAATCATCCATTGCTGTTTTCATATTACTTGAATTTTTGCAGAATTGCTTGTGCTTTGTTTAGTGGGATTTTCCACTAAACTCTACTTCCATCTCTCAAAGCTTTTCTTTTTACGAAGATTGCAAATCATTGTGCTACTAGTTGTTGTTAAAGCATGAAATACTTCCAGATCATCACCTTATCTGATATTTTTACACACTCCTCCTGCGAAGGGTATGCATGACATCAAAGCACTCGCACTGATTGAGTGCCGGAAATACTCAATGGCAGCATTAGCATTGATAGCCTTCTTGGAGACCTTTCATGGGGTGCTGGAAGGTGCCCCCTCTTCGAGCTTCATACTTCTGCTGGGGGACTTTAACATCCACATGGGTAGCAACAGTGAAACCTGTGATTGAGAGCAATGGTCTACTCAATCTGAACCCGAGTGCTGCTCTGTTATTGGATTTCTGTGCTAACCACACTTTATCCATAATGAACACCATATTTGAACATAAGGGTGTTCATAAGTGCACCTGGCACCAGAGCATCCTAGGCTGCAGTTTGGTGATCAGTTTTGTAATTGTATCGTTGGATCTGTGTCCACATGTTTTGGACACTTGGATAAAGAGAGAAGCTGAGCTGTCAGCTGATCACTTCCTGGTGGTGAGTTGGATCTCATGGCAGGGGAATATACTGAATAGACCTGATAGACCCTAGGGAAGGTGTGCTGGGAGCGTCTGGTGGAAGCCTCTGTGTAGGAGATCTTCAAATTGCACTTCTGGTAGAACCTCCTGCATCCCAAGGCAGTCATGGGACACTGAGCCTGAATGAAGGACGACTCCATTTCAGAAGCACCTGTGTGGAACTGTAGCCATAGGATTTTTGGTGCCTGTCACAGTGGCAATTCCCAAATCCAGTGGTGGATACTAGTGAAGGGATCTGTACAGGTACCAACAGGCCAATCAGAATGAGGCTCTGCAGTACTGAAGCAAAAACTCAGATGTGGGCAAAGTTTGGTGATTCCATGGTGATCTAAAAGATTCTGGCAAACCATATACGCCCACCTGTATACACCCTGTTTACAGCAAGGATGGAGAACTGTTAGCCTTAACATTTAATCAGGCAGTGGAAGGAATATTTCAAGAACCTCCTGAATCGCACTGATACTCCTTTCTTGAAGGAAGTAGACCTGGAAGACTTGGAGGAGCACTTGCCCTTCATATGGGCTGAGGTCACTGAAGTAGTCAGTCTTCAGTCGTCAGACTCCAGGGTTGGATGACATTTGCTCTGAGTTCTTGAAAGCTCTTGCTGCTGTTGGCTGACACGTCTCTCCAATATTGTGTGGCGGTTGGGGGCACTACCTTTGCATTGGCAAACTGAGATGGTGGTCCCATTTTATAAGAAAGGGGAACAAAGTATGTTTTCCAACTTTGGCGGGAATCACACTCCTCAGCCTCTTTGGGAAGCTCTATACTGGGGTACTGGAGAGGAGGGTCCGTCCTTTGGTCGAACCTCGGATCCAGGAGGAACAATGCAAATTTCATTCTGGCCATGGAATGCTGGACCAGCTCTTTACCCTAACAAGGATACCGGAGGCATTGTGGGGGTTTGCCTAACCATTCTACTTGGAAAAGACATATGATCGTGTCCCTCAGGTGGTCCTGTGGGGGGGGGGGGGGGGTGCTACAGAGTCTGCTGTTGTGGCCATCAGGTGGAGTGAGAGTTTGGTTTGTATCACCACTAGTAAGTCAGACTTGTTCCCGGTAGGTGTTGGAGTTCATAATGGTTGCCAGGATAAGGATCAGCACCTCCAAGTCTGAGGCCATGATGCTCAACAGGAATAGGGTGGATTGCTCTTTCCTGATGAGTGATGAGTTACTTATGCTGCTCCACTTAAAGGAGTATCTCAGGGTCTTGTTCACTGGTGAGGGAAGAAGGGAGCATGAGATTTGAGTGGTAGATCGGTGCAGCATTGGTAGTAATGCAGACACTGTACAATTCTGTTGAGGTAAAGAGAAAGCTGAGCTGGAAGGCAAGGCTTTCAGTTTTCTAGTCAATGTATGTTCTTACCCTCAGCTATGGTCACAAGCTTTAGGTAGTGACCAAAAGAATGAGATCTCGGGTAAAAGTTGCAGAAATGAGTATTTCGCATGGTGTCTGGGCTCAGCCTTAGAGAGAGGGAGAGGAGCTTGGACATTTGGCAGGAGCTCAAAGTAGAGCCTCTGCTCCTCTGCATCTGAAGGAGCCGACTGAGGTGGTTCAGGTGTCTTTGTAGGATGTCTCCTGGACACCTTCCTGTGGAGAACTTTCAGGCATATCCTATTCAGAGAAGTCTTTTGGGCAGACCCAGTAAGTTTTGGAAAGGTAATGCATATCAGTTGGCCTAGGATTGCTTTGGTATTCTCCCGGTGGAGCTGGACATCTTTGATTAAACTTCTGCTCCTGCGACCCGACCTTGGATAAGTGGCAGAGGATGGATGGATGGATGGATAGATGGATGGGTGAATGAGGAAATGTTCATAGTTAGATTATGATGAAGAGAAAAGTGGTATGACTTGCAAGCTTCGCATAAACCATAGCAGTAGTGATGCTCTAACCAGTAAGAGTTTAGAAATTGAAGGACACCATACGTGCTAACTGTGGAGCCCATAAATAACCTGGTTATTCAATCCATGACTGGGTACAGTGCAAGCTGTGGCAAAAATAACTAATGAAAAACATGCCAGCAGTTTTATGTGCATTGAAAGCTAATTTCTGGACAGCAAAAGAGTATCTAGTAATAATCAAATGTGAATGCTTTGTCACTGGGGTTCCAGCCGTATGAGATTTGATGATAAATAACGATAAACTCTTTATTTGCCATTTGCACGTGTGAGTTCAGGTACATTGAAATTCTTCTCTTTGCCTACCCAATTTTGCTCTCCTTACCTGTGGTGCCACAATGTGGGGTCAGCCTACGGGCAGCACCACTGGAATGGTAGGTTAAAATGATGTTGAATAATGAATTGAGAACATTTCAAGTTACGAACGGCTGTTCGGAATGTAACTAGTACGTAAGTAGTGGAGCATCTGTACATACACATTGATAAAAGTAGGGGTGCTTGGCCATTACTTGCCTAGGGCACTATGCACTGGGACACTGTCATACTGGAACAGAAAAGGGCCTTTGCCAAACTGTTCCCACAAAGTTGGAAGCATAAACCTGCCCAAAATGTCTTGGTATGTTGAAGCATTAAGAGTTCCCTTGACTGGAAGTAAGAGACCTAACGCAACTCCTGAAAAATAACCCCATACCATTATCACTTATCCACCAGACATTACAGTTGCAAAGTGCAGTCAGACAGGTGATGTTCTTCTGGCATCCACCAAAACCAGATTCATCCATTAGACTACCAGACAGAGAAGCTTGATTCATCACTCCACAGAACACGTTTCTACTGCTCCAGAGTCCAGTGGCAGTGTGCTGTACACCGCTCCATGTGACGCTTGACATTGGGCTTGGTGATCTGAGTCTTGCATGCAGGAACTCAGGTATGGAAGCCTATTCCATGAAGCTCCTTGTACACAGCTCTTGTGCTGGGAGTAATGCATTTTACGGACGTTTGGAACTCTGAGTCAGTGGAGCATTGCTGACTATGCACCTCAGCACCTCTAGGCTAATGTCTTAAAAGATGATTGGAGTCAGGAGTTGGCAAACCTGGACTCCAATTAATGAAATGAGATTGGAAGTGTGGGTTAGAGGTACTTTGACTTATCAAGAGCCATTGATAACGTTTTGAGTTTGCTGTTTGCAAGAAGCATCAGCTGATGTGAACCATTCATTGTAAAAGATCTCAGAAGATTTCAGATCAAGCATTATTTATGTGCTTAAAGGTGGAATGGGGGTTACAAAGCAATTTCAAAGATATTAGATATTCATCATTCCAGAGTTAGCCACATTGTATATTAATACAGACAGTTTAATACTGTGGCTACTCTCCACAGAGGTGGGCACCCAACCAAGATGACTCCAAAGACATAATGGAGAATGCTTAATGAGGTAAAATCAATCCCTAGAGTAACAGCTACAGGCTGACGGAATCATTGGAACTGGTTAACATCTCTGTTCGTAAGTCTACTATATGAAAGACATTGAACAGTCATGATGTGCATGGCAGGATCCCACGGAGGAATCCACTGTTTCCAATGAGTTTGCTCTTTGAGTAATTTCACTTGGGTCGTTGAACAAGGCCCTTAACACCAGTTGTTTCAGAGGCTGACTGACCCTGCTTTCTCAATTATGCATTGCTTTGGAGCATCTCCTCAAAAAATGTGTGTGTAAAATGTGTTTTAAAATCCAATCAAGCGTGTCAAACGGACAGTGGTCTGTGATCAGTTGATATCTGATATCGTGGCATGCAAACATAAAGCAGTTGTTGCAAATGTAGTGTACGTGAATATTAAATTTTACATTAATATCTGCCCCAAGACATTGACACTAATAATTCAGTATTGGCTAGACCAGTTGTTCTCAACCTTTTTGTACTGTGACTCAATTTTTACCATGCCAGCTCAGTCAAGTATAGATTTAAATTAATGCTATGATCAAGCAGGCACTCTGCAATTTACACCATCTTGATTAGGTGTGCCAGTGAACTTTCAAATTTTTTAATGCCAGTAAACTTTAAAGCATCTGTCTTGGATTGGCTGAATGTTCACTAGTTTTGTGCTAAGCAGTTGCAGACCCAAGACCTGTTTTTGTAATTTAATTCTAGGATTGGTCCTGGGAAATCTGATCATGGATCAGAGTAGGAGCTTGCTGGTTTTAAAATGCTTACATTTCCAACTCTGCCTCATGACCTTTTTAGAACTTTCAGTGACGCATGGTTTGAGGATCGCCGAGCTAGACATTTGGAAAACTAAAATATACTAGATCGGGAACCGAAAGTAGGTTCTGAATTAGAACCGATTGGAAAATACTTGGTACCAAGTACAAGTACCAGTACTAGAGAATCACTCACACCCTTGCCACAATTCTTTTATTTTTGCCCTGTATGTGGGTCTGCTGCATTGAAAACATTCTCCTGACAGTCGCTGATGCATCACAGATGCTGGCCAGATATTTGCCGTGCTAAATATCTAGACATCGGCGACTTAAAATCCTGTAGATGTGAAGTGTTGTGGTTGGCAATGAGCTACAGTCAATGAGAGAACAAAACATGGGGTGAGGTTAAACCTGAGACAGGAGTTTAAAAAGGTGTTATAAACGTGTAAGAAGTTCAGTTTGTTTAGAAACTGTTCTTACTGTTCAGCTGTATATATTAAATATATTTAATATGAAATTTGTATGCCAGGTCAATTAAAGACCTACGACAGGGGTGTCCAATCTTATCCGCAAAGGGCTGGTGTGTATGCAGGTTTTTGAGGTAACCTGTAGGTCAGGTGTTCAAACCCAGGTGTGAGGACTCCTCAGCCAATCAGTCCTCTAATTTAATAATCTAATTAGGGAGTTGCAGCGAAACCCCGCATACACACCGGTCCTTTGCGGATAAGATTGGACACTCCTGCCCTAAGGTATCTGATGCTGTTTCCTGAAAGCTCTTTGCATACGAGGGGTAATTTACCGCATGTTTGTAAATGTAGAGCGTATGTGTTGTCATTAGATTATAGTGTTTTAACACTTTGTAATGTGTTGACACTAGTTGATTTCCCAGTGTAAATTCATGACAAAACTCAGTTTAGAGACTAGACTGACTCCTGGTGAAAGGTCTTGTACTGCTTGACTGTTGCTGATCAGTCATATGGTGTGTAAACTACAACAGCTTCAAGACTCCAGATTACAATATCAGGCTACTTAAAAAAAAAAAAAAAAATCATCCTTTTTTTTGGAGGGGGTGGGGGGGGAGGGATTTTTTTTTTTTTTTTTTTTTACAAATTTTGATTGACTGTTTGGACTTTCAAATATGTAAGAAAACACATATTTGAAAATACATACCGAAGAGAGCAGACCTACTTAGTATGCCTCCTCAGTTCTTCCAGTTTGTTGCGTTTCAAATATATTAAATGTAAGAAAATACAAGAATGTAAATTCCTTGATCCATGTGTATCTCATAAATGCCTTCCCAACTATGGATTTGGATACTTTATGCTGATGTTTCATTCGTGAATATAAAAATGATACTATTTGAAACCAATATTCTGTTTGTCATTCCCATTCTAAATGAACAACCAAGATTTTAAAATATATATCTAGAAAAAAAGTGTATTAAAACATGTGAAAACATGAGGAATTTACAAAACACAGGAACCTGAATGGTTGAACAAGGAAATGCAACTCTACAAACAAGTACTTAAGAACATGTACCACATCACTTCCCCAGATTTAAATCTTTGCACCAGCCCATCTCAGGTAGAGACAAATTTAGGTTCATGAAACCATTCCAAGACTAGGATTACACAATGTGGATCAATCGTCGATGTGGAATGCCCGGGAAATTCAAATTTCGTTATTCTTGGGCATTTTCCATGCGATTTTTACAAAATAAAAAATTTAAAAAAATTTGGGTCGGAGGCATTTCGGCGGGTCGGGAGGGGACGAGAACCACTTATTTTTTTTTTTTTAAGTGGCCTAAGCTGTGTAGGGTGAACAGTACAGTGATGTAACTACCTTAAAAGTTGTGTAGTGTGAACAAGGCAATACAGGAGCAGTGTTTTGTGTGTAACGATGCAACTTAACCAGTAATATGATGAGTAATATAGCAAAATCTCACATTATGGAATCTGTTAATATGCGCATGCAACACGTACAACACGATCCTATCCTTTTACCCTCTGTCTACAAACATTTGGGTCACAGGACTCAGACTTGTACCCTAAGGGCTCATTTATGCTCCCTTTATGTACGAAAATAAATACATCCATTTCAAACGAAGTAATCGTCACTGCCCACATGTATTCTGTACTTATCCTGTACATTGGCATGGATGTTTAGCAACAAATCCACTAGATGGTAGGACCTTCTGAAGTTTCATGGTGCAACAAGCATGATGACGGTGGAGGAGGTTGTAATAAAGTACTTGTTAATTAAGAAAGAGGCTGCTTTATGGACACTCGTATAGATGTTTAAGATTTCACACCAAATTGTTAGGAACCCTCATTGTCTCAAAAAGAAGGCGCTTCTGCCCTTAGGGCATCAGGCTTTATTGTCACTTGTCATTAAACTTCAGCAAGTACTTTATTGGAGCTATGTTGCACATATCTGGTCTTCTTTGAGAGTGAACCAAAGTGTACCAAAATGCCATGCCACAGGATAGCAGCAATTTCAGATGATGAAAATATAAGCTTGTATTTCAGATATGGGATATTTTGGTAATTGTGTTGATCCAAAAACTGGAAATAGACAATCGGAGAGTTCTGAAATCAAGCAAATTAACACTTAATCAATTTTCTTTGCTTGTCCTTTTTTCTTCAGTCAGTGGAATCATTTACACCAGTTCGCACTAAACAATAAAGACAACATGGTTTGCCATAAATTGGCAAGATGAACGGATCGGGTAGTTCCACAATATGTAATGCAGTTTATGCATGCTTGGAAATGAATGCGCAGACATGCCAGTTACAAATTGGGCCGGTGGTATGGATCAGGTAGTGACGCAGTGGAAGAGATCTGGCAGGATGGCGTTAGTTGCCGAGTCTGACAGGCAGCCAATTGGGAAAGATGATGCACAGGTGACATTCTCTGTTAAGTTGCATTCTTTTCAATACAAGTAAAAAGCACGTGTACAGTACATGATTTGACAACCATCAATTTTCATGTCGTGGTATACTGTGAAACTGGTATACCGCTGCAACCTTACCCATAACATAACCTTGGATTCTTTGGTCTTAAATTCTGTGTAGAATCACATAGCATGGTCTGGGTTGGTCGAGGAGATTATTGGAAAGTATCTCTGATTGTTACTTTGAGGCTTCCCCCCCATGGGATTTTCCCATCTAGTCCAATTCCTCTGTCAGTCATCTCAGCCAGTGGGTTGGTGATCCTGGACAAGTCCCCAAATTGTCATGAAGGTTTTCTCAATCATAGGTCAGACAAGAAGAGACTGAGTAGATATGGAATCCTCTTCAAATGTGTATACACAAGGAATAGGTAATTCCTAGGTTGTTGCAGAAAGTCTTTGTCTTCAACTATTGGCTAAGAGTTTGACCACAGGCATTAAGCTATTCTTAGAATTTTCCATTTGCCCTTTCAGTTATAGGTCACCAGGTGTCTTGACCTATTTTCCACCCTTAGTTCTGCAGATTATCTGTTATTCTCTGAGGATGTGGTTTCTTTCTGTGCTATAGCAGCAAGGACATGAAAACACCCTCTCAATGTGAGTGAAGTGAGATTGGTGATATTCCATTAATATCTAAATTTCTTTCAGACACTGAATTCTTGTATGTTTACATTAATACTCATTTCATTCCATTAGGACTCAGTGTATTTTGTACTTAGTACTATCTATCCTGTTAATCCATTACTAGAAACAGCCTCCAATTGCTCTAACCTAAAATTGTTGTGACATAGAAAATGACAAGTATATTGATAATTTACCTTTTAATACAAAGATTTTAGGTTGATTTAGCTAATAATTTTGTCCAAAGTGATGTGCAAGTACTACATCTTCTTGTTAACCTGGTTCCAAAACTGTAAGGATACAAAGACAAGCTACCTGGGTTTGGGTTCATTAGCTAATCTCAGAATTACCTATTTCAGATGGATTTGGTTTCATACTCCAACTGCTAAGCCTAAGGTGGCTGCGTACCATCAACGTCATTATAGAAATGCAATTCTATATTAGGGGTGATCACAGGGGTGATCGAGGTTTTGTTGCACCGCCTGTGTAGAGTTCCCAAGGTGAACTTTTTCATTTGTTCCAATTCCTTTTTGTGGAAGGTTGTTTGTCGTGGAATGCTTCGTTACCATGTTCCTGTCTCGTGTAAATTGTTGGCTTTCCTGTCTGTGCCACTAGTGGTTGTTGATAAAGAAAACTGCTTCCAGTTTGAGTTGTCATGTCCTTAAAATGTCACTCAATAAGTTTATTTACACTCCATATGTCTGCTGCATCGAAACATTCTGCACCCTTTAGGATTGTGACATAAACAAGGTGGTATTTTAAGTATGCAACACCATTGTTCTCACTGATGTTCTATTTATGTGGTGTACCACAGGGATCTGTCCTAGGTTTATTATGCTTTATGTACTTTTATGCATTTAACTAAGATATATTACATAAAATGAGTTTTGGTTTTCTGCTGGTGACACTGAAATCAGTATCATAAATTCTGATTGTCGTCACAGATTTGCAAAAATCACATTAAAAATGTCCTGTTGTGTTGTATTTTTAATGAATATTTTTTTTGTTTCTCTCTTCCATTTTCTCATAGCCTAGATGCTGATCTGAAGAACTGAATCAGTGGAAAAAAGAAGAAAAAATTTGCATCCAGATTGTAGTCACAATATGGGTATAAAAAGTTAAATTTATAAATTTTTTTGGCTTAAAACTTTGAGCCTCATTGGATAGTCATGTCAAGTTAAGACATAAACTTAGTTTCAGATTTAAGGCTGACTTGAATAACTTTCTTAGTGTTATCTCTTGAAGAACAAAAAGACGGATTTTCTGAGATGGATCAGCTGAGCTAATATGATCTTAATTTTGTGAGCACATGCAGTGTTCTAAATTATTTTGGTATTGTGTTCCAGCCCCTATACATTATAATGTTAGTCTAGCCACAGGATGGAAATGAGGTGAAGACTGGAGTTCACACTGCAAATGCTTCTTTAGACAAAATGGCAATTATCAATCTCCTTTTTAGTGCAAGTTAAATGGCATACATGGAGTCATGACGGGATTATGTTTTTATTCTTTGTACCTCTCATGCTACCTCTGTGTTTGAAAATCTCTAATGTGATCATTGTCACTGTCTGAAAGTGTTTTTTGGTTTTATTGACATTACACAATGGTCTGAAGTACATTCTTTTTATATAGTCTTCAGATTAGTTGGTGCATTATGACAAAATGGAAATTTTAGACCAGTGAAACATTTATATTGTGCTCTTTCTATACATTAAACTTAAAACCATAACACTGATCACTCAAAGTATTATATAGTGTACACTTAGTGCTGTTTCCTAAACCTGATCTTGTGATACTGTTGTCCCTCCTTCAAATTACCCAAGAAAAAAATGGAATACCCCATTGTGGATTATAACAACTGCAGTGAACAGGTTGGGGGAGCAGCAGCTTTCATCTGCACTGAATGTGGAGATGGCTTCAGCCATTATCCTGACCTGTTGAATCATATGGTAACACATGGGCCAGTGGATACCTTCTCCTTAGATTGTCCCCCAAATGGCTTTGGAGCGCCTCTTGAGTTTGCACTTCATGAAAATGGCATGCTAACAGTTGTAGATAGATCTGTAGAATTGAACTATTTACCTGCCAATGATAAACCTCCATCCCCAAATATAGTTTGGAGTCAGGCTTCTTCACAGGAGTCCCAGCCCTGTCCTGTTACGTCACCTACAGAAGACGAACCTCTTGAGTCTCAGCATACTCCATTAGTGTTGCCAGCCAGCCAGCCTCCTACATCTCAAATTACACCTGTAATTCTGTCCTCAACTAAGGAAGTACGGTCCTATAGTGAATCCATTAGTCGAACTCTAGTTTCCTCTCGCTCTGCTCGTTTTCGATGTGAAACATGTGGCCAGTTATTCAACACAAGGGCTGGTTTACAACGACATCAGCGCTACAGGACCTTAGACCAGGGATTTAAATGTACTTTGTGCTGCAAGGTCTTTGGTGAACGTGAGGAACTGCGTCAACACCTTCAAGAACATGCACATGAGCGATTTTATAGCTGTGGACACTGTGGAAAACGATTCCTTAATCAAGAGACTCTTCATTCTCATCAGGAAGAACGGCACAGCAAAGCAGCATCAAAGTCCTCAAAGACCTCTAAAGAGGGTCAGGAAAAAAGCACTGGTAAAACGTATCCCTGCAAGTTATGTGGGCTTCGGTTTTTTTGGCTGTCTGATTTGCAGAGTCACTTGCTCAGTCATGCTCAAGGAAAAGTAGTGTCCCATGCTTGTACTACACCAACTACCAAGAGACAGCTTCAGCAGGATGAAAAGGCACGTGATAGTTTACCTAAAATTGGCGTCCCTAAATATACAAATCAGCGTCGGGATTCTGCCTCCAGTCTGAATACATCATTTAGACCATACCGCTGTGGTTTATGTGGGATTCGCTTTCAGCAATTATCAGATCTTAAGTTGCACCACCTCTCCCATCAGACACAAGATGACTTTCTAAGCCCTGAACCAGAACCTAAACCTAAACCGAAACATGTTCAAAGTGGGGCAACAACAAGACAACAGACCCAAAGTAGTCCACCAGCAAAAGAGCCAAAGCCACGAGGACGGCCTCCACGTGGGAATCAAGCAAATCACAATGCTCGTGTATATCCTTGCAAACTATGCCACCGTGTGTTTGTGCATTCCAGTAGCTTGTCTCGGCATATGAGATACCACAAAGGAACTTTGCATACTTGTGTTTACTGTGGGAGGCACTTCCCACAGCGCTGTGATGTAAGGAGGCACATAGCAATGTATCATAATGCACAAGGAACACAGTCCAAGGCTGAGACGGAAAAAGCAGTTGCAGAAAGTAGAAGGGACCTACATTTGCAGCAGCCTCAATTAAAGCCATATATACAACCTCAAATAAGGCAGGCAAAAGAAGTGGAAAAAGGTACATCAGACAAAAGAAAGGATAACAGTAATTATTCTTGTGGAAAGTGCGGAAAGATTTTTTTAGATTCTTCCGAGCGGGATAAACATGGTTGCAACAGTCAGCACCCCTTAGATGCCAAAGAGGCACAGACTCCTTCCAAACCTCGGGTGACCTTCCAGTGTAGTGTTTGCGGTAAAGGATTTGGGTTGCTTTGTGTTTACCAACGTCACCAGCGTTATCACAGACGGGAGCTTTCTGGTGAGATACACAAGTGCCCCCGCTGTCCAAGACGTTTCCGTCAGTCATCTTCATTAATACGCCATCTCGAAACTCACCAAAGTCATTCTCCACAAGACGATGACAAAGAAGTGCAAACATCTCCTACCACTTTGTGTGGTCAGGATCCTGCCTTAGTTTTGGAACATGACAATGAAGATCTTGAGGATGAAGAATACTTGGAGGAAGAGGAGGCTAATGGAAGTATTGCAGCTGAAGTGCTGTATGAATGCACAGAATGCACCCAGACTTTCTCTTGTTTGGTGACATTCCTGCAGCACCAGAGTGCCCATGGTTCAGATAGCCTTGCATAATGGAATTCCCAAATCAATGTCTTGTGAAGTGTGTGTGACTTATGAAACTAATTATGTTCATGAACTGTTCCTTCTGGCTTTCACAGTCAACCTAAAATCGAAAAGATGAACAACAGAGGAAAGTTATGAAAATGTTCCACAGGTTTGACATTTTTCTGATCCAGAGTTTTCAGATGACTTTTTGTATTGTTGAAGTTTGTTTTGCTTGGGTTTGTCAGTACTGTTATAGAAGGTTATCTGGTTCCAGTTTGGATCAATATGGATCTGTATAGTTCTATAGATTCCAAGTATCTGGTAGTTTTGGAACTACTGAAGATGAATTGGATTTGGAAAAAAAGATGTGTATTTGTCATGACTTGGTCTTTTCTACTTAAACCCTGTTGGAAATGTACATAATATTGTGGATTTCCAAAACGTTAAGAATATTGGCATACATCTTTGCAGGATTTCGTTTCAAAGGTCCTTTATTAGAGGATCATCTTACATCTGTTTTGGGTCTCTTCAGCTGTGATATCAGTTTTTAAAAAAATGACACTGTTTCACAGTAACATTATAAATGCTGATGTCCAGTTACTGTTATTCTTTCTAAGCCAGTTGTCTGTTAGCTGTGTGATATTTACAAACCCTAAACATTTCTAATCAGATTAAGCTGCAAATTCCCATGGTGTCCATCAGTTCCTGGGAGTTTGTCCTTGGAACATTCATTTTATATGCATTTCCATCTTTGATTATTTTTTTGTTTGTATGAATTTGTTTTGAACTGGTATTTGGACAATTGCTATTAAGTTTTTAAATAGTAGTTAAACTGAAAAATAAACTGCAGAAATTTGCAGAATTCTCTTGCCCCTAATTTAACATCCACACATTACCATGTCACCTACCCCCCCCCCCCCCACCCAACTCGCAACCCTATAAATGTCTTTTAATTCTGCTGTTTAAAAATTAACATCCAAGAAATAGGTGGTACTCTTGAAAATAGCCCCTTGACAGCTACAAATAACTTGCACACTTTTCTTGTATTGAACTATATTCCATCTTGTATTTCAATGGTAATTACCCTTTTTTATCGCCCATATAAAATTCCTATATCTTTCTTCCTTACAGTTCACATATTTGGTACTGGTTATCACTAATATCAAATAGGAAAGTGCCATTTGTGGGTTTTTTTGTGTGTGTTTTTTAGAGTTGCATCAAATTTGCATTGTTAAGGACCAGAGGCACTGAAAAGTTTTTATTTTTACTTTGTGGGCAACAGAGAGACTACTCAAAAGGCTTTTATTTTGAGATACATCAATGATATAATGTAGTTTTTACATTTTTCATTGCCAAATATGAATCAATGTATCCTTCCTCCGGAAATGTTATGTGCCATTACATTTAAAAATAAATGTTCGCTATATCAGCCCATGAAACGTTTTTTGATTTTTTTTTTCTTTCTTTTCCCCATTGTTTAGTAAATAGAATTATTAGAATTTATATTCCTTAATGTAAAATGATTTACCGGTTCAATCATTAATTTGACCCAGGCTTGTGTCTTTAAACATTTAGTTGAAGTAGTCATTTCACACTCTTGAAAAACCTCTAGGAATTCATTATATTCATGATTTTCTCCCTGACCTCTTATGGAAGATGATCTCGCCTCTTGACCAAAAGTATTTTATGTACATATGTAGGCATATTTCATGCCTGTATAACAGAACAGTGATCAGATCAATGTAAATGGAAAAACATTCTCCATTGCATCTGGTAAATAGTCAATGTGATAAGTTTCCAAAACCTAAGAATTGTCCCTGGAACTCATGAAATGTAAAAAACTTGCAAGATCATCTGTTTACTATAACGTTTTATAAAAATCTCTTTGGTTCAATCTGGAAAAAGACACAGTAATACTTGTGTCTGTTATTGGTTCTTCCTCTGAACTTATATTAACGTGTATGTTAACTGTGGTTTGGAAGCTGTTGCTCAAAAGTTTTATTCTTTTGGCTTTGGAGCATGTGGAAGTTGAAACTGTGGGAGTACCAATGCAGTACCTTCCTAATCCATTATCTTTTGGAAGCGCAATAAGCATACTACACAACACAACCAATGGAGGTAATATCAGGCAACTATTAGAAACCAAAAACAGATACCACTGATACTGCAGCATCATAAAGAGCTAACTATCAAAAATCCAGTTGGGAGGGGAGGTGGCAAATATAGCCTCATACCACTAGGGTTGTGGGATCACCAACCCTGGCCATAAGTGCCTGTTCTGTATTTGAGTATCCTCGAGAAACTCAGGTTTCCCCTTGCAATCCTAAGATAAGTGAACTGGTATCTCTAAATAGTTCATACTGGGTAATTGCCTTGTAATAGACTGATATGCTGTCCAGGGTGTCCCCTGCACTGTGCCCTGTATTTCATGGGTTCAGAGCACCCCTGTAATATGTGGTTCTGGAAAAACAGTAATAAGAAGATACATTACAGACATACAAACGGTTTGTTTTTCTTGCTCAAGATGAACCCTGTGTGTATTTTTATGGTTTTTTGAGTAATAGACCCTAAGCTTAAATGGTTCCATTGCTAGCTTTGTATAGAAGCTAAATGCTATAATCATTTGTAACCTTCTGGAATGGCAAATGTATCATCAAGACACCGGAATTTGGAAGACTGAATCGAAGAAGTCTTAATTAGCTCTTGGAAGTTAACAGATTTGGAGACTAAAACACAAGAAACCACTATTTTGATTCATCTAAGACCTAGACATTCTTTGGGGGAAATTTGTTGTTAGATATACCAGCTTACATGACTAAAACATGAATTGGTATTTATGATCAGTGCACTGTGTGTGGAGTTTGCATGTTCTTGTGTTGTATGAGTTTCTTCTGGGAACTCCAGTTTCCTCCCACAGTTCAAAGACATACAGTAGTTTAACTGGCATCTCTAAATTGTCCATAGTGTATGATTCTATGCATATACCCTGTGATGGAATGGCATCCTGTCCTGGGTATACCCCAGCCTTGGCCCTGTGCTGCCTAGGACCAGCTCCAGCCCCTCAACCTATTACTTTGACCAGGAAAATATAGATTCATTGCATTCCATGTTGTCAAGCAGCAGACCTACCACTAATATTAGTGTCTGTAACTTCTTATGAATAATTAACACCCAGGCCTGAAGAAGACTATTGGAAGTCCTACTAAAATATTCTGGCCAAATTATACCTTTTCTCAACAACTGTGGAACAATTTCTCAACTGCAAACAGCTTGCAGAAAGTTTTTGCCATGTAATGCCTGATTTTGGTTTGCAATGCACATCCTTCTTGAGTAGTCTATGTAGTTCTTGAGGGTCAAAGTGATCAAAAGCCAATCTTAGGAGCACAGTGTGCATGCCTGAATTGTGGGAGAAATCTGTACCCCAGGAGAATACGGCTGTGGATGGATTTAAACCCACAACCCCGGAGTTGGGAAGTTAGTACTTAATGTTTTTGGGAAGTTAGTACTTATTTTTTAAAGTTATTTATGATTCCTGTTGCTACCTAAAAGCTTGTATATGAGCTTCAAGAAACAAAAAAGTTTATAACCTTAAAAATTATTGTATACCTTTATGAGGCTAAAGTATACCACACTGCACATTCATGCATTATAACTTAGAAACAGTTTTTGTATGTTCTTACCTTTTTGTCCTGTATAGAGTTCTGGAAAAGAAGATGCAGATCATCTGTATAGCATATCTAGAGCAAAGCTGAAGATAACAAGGAAAGTGAAGGTCAACATCTACCAATGCTAGGCAAACCACTGACCCAAAAGCTGTTGTCACATCTCTTGATTCCAGAACAGAAAACCTAGCAGGAGAAGGAAAAAGTTATCTATGTGGACCTTTTCCAATTCTGAATTTCAAATAATATATGTGAAATATGCTCATGAAACCATATTCCTCTGTATGCTTCCTGTAAAATGTAAACCTATTATGGTTTTACATGAATAAATCTGTTATGTACGTCTTCATTCTTGAAGTTGCAATAACATTTGTCAGAAATAGACCATCACACTTGCAGGAATGAATGTTGAGTATTGAAGGAATTTGGTATTTTCTTTTAGCAGGGGTGGAAAGTTCAGGTTCAGAAAGAGTTGTGTCTCAGCCAGTCAGTTGAGTACTTTGGGAATATGACTCTTCATATTCAACTGACTGGTTGAAACAAAATCTTGGTTTGGATTTGTACTTCCTGAACCTGGATTTTCCATATCTGAGTTTGTTTTCTCATAAACTGACCAAGTTCCTATGAACCTTCCGTATGTAACACTTGTTTACTCATCTCTAGGACCTTGAAAATCTGCCATTGATTTCCAGTCCCTTATTATTTAGTCAAGTGTCCTTTATGGCCACCAATAGGGAATTATTAGCCTATAACATTAAGTCAACTTTCCCACAGTCTATCCCAGAGAGGTCAGGGCTCAAATATGGGATCCACCCATGACTGGGTGCATATACACTATGAAATACACATGCCAATTAGGATAACTGCATGTCTTTGGACTACCCAAAGGAAACCAAGACACCTCTCGGAGAACACACAGAGCAAAGGCAGAATTCAAACCCTAAAACCTCAGCTCTTGTACCCTCCTATCAATGGTAAAAATTTGTGCTGAAACACACTTACATGACTAATGGTAGCAGTTGACATATGGCCCAATCAGAGAGCTGTTTTCACCAACTATCTTTGACACCAACTCAGCATGCTCGATTGGCCAAAACAGCAACGTGTACCAACTTGTCTGACTGTCATACACACTGAGATGACAGGCAGTCACCAAGTCTCCTTGACAGACTAACAGTTTTCAGTTGCTAAAAGTCATCTTCTTGTGTTCCAGGTTTAAGGTAACTACCCAATAAGCTCCACTATGCACATAACATTTTCAAAGGGATGCCAAACAGAAAAACAACCAAAAAATGGTGACACTTGAAACTGAGCAGGATTCATGTGACAAGTTAGCTTTCTAGTGGACACAAGAATGAATAGACTATGAACCTTCAACCAAGTGATTTCAAACATCAGACTACAATGAAAGGTTGTTTAAACCACAAGCCAAACAATTTGTATCTCTATGATGCAGGATTGTCAGCCAGGAAGTCAGAGTCTAATTTTAACTAATCAAAAAACTAAAAGATTTTCTCTTGTGGATATAACTCAAACTGGGATATACTTGTAAGCTTCCCTCATAATGCAATCAGCTCCAAAATTCATAGTTTATCCAGTTGAAGAAGCCGATCTACATGCTTTAGGTACAATAACCATAGTTAATGCCTTTGACCTAGTATATTCTGGTACAGACTAAAAACGAGGCGCGTCTTGTGACATGTCTATAACAGGGCAAGCTATATGCATGCAAAATAGAGGTCAATTGTATTGTGCAGTAATTTTGTAATAAGACACTACAGACTACATCTAATAGCAAGTCTGTTCTGGATTACTGATTTACACTTAGTAAAGATAAATAGTAACACATACAAAAAGTCTTACAGTTATGTGCAGATTGAGGTTTCAGTGTTTAATAAAACATTGTTACAATTCACGTAGTATCATGAATAGATTTGTATTGAAGATTTAAATGAATTGTCCTCAGTATGCACTTTTTAATTTGGGCAATCACAGATTACCTGGCAATGTTATGTCATCTATATATAATAGTGTCTGTTACAAACCTAACAAAATATGTTACCCAGGAGGGGAAATCATTACGTGTGGGCTTTATAACTGCGGTTCCCCGCCATTATTGCTTTATTGCGCCATTGTACATGCGCAGAAGCATCAATGCGCAAAGACGAACTTGTAAGTTGAAGCCGCGCGGCGAGAGGGGCGGGATTTTACGAATCAGAGCTTCATTTCGATTGGTTAGTATAGAGTGGTGTCATAAAAGTGGCCCTGGTTTAGCCACATTGTCTAACAAATGCGCCAAACGGGGGGAAGGTAGAGATCCGAAATAAAATATATTTAAGCTGTTAAGAAATTGAATTGATTATTTTTGTCAGTACGAATGAACGAGACTTAAAGGTTGCGTGTGTTGTAATTGCGTTGATAGCCAGGGGAAGACGGACACGGAGGAAAAGCGAGAGGTGAAGACAGCTACAGTAAGTGAAGAAACGTTCACAACTGCGCCGATTTTTTCACGAGGAAGCCATTTATATCCTGCCAGTAAGCTAGTTCAATTCCAACGTAAGAAAATAATGATACATGTGGGCAAAACTAGCGTTTGTAATGCTATATTATGCGTGCCTAATAATTTCATCATAACACCAGTTGTTATTATTGGCCGCTGTTGTGATGTTAAACGCGTATTTCGGTTTGTCAGGGTGTTCGAAAAAGGGATGGTATGCCTTTCTTTAGGCAAGCGCTAGCTAGCCGACGTTGCTCCTCCCTGTTTTTCCTATTTGTCTTTGAAATGTGTGTGTGTATATATATATCTGATGATTTATATATATGATAGATAGATATAATATTGTGTGTGCGTGCGTGTGTCTGTGTGTACATATTACCCCGTGCATCGAATCCCATTTTTAGGAAGGTGGTAAACTTATTGTTGCTCGATTAACAACGAGGGTGATCTTTTTGAGAACGGTTATATTATAAGCTGCTTCAGCCAGTTCACATGGCAAGATTTATTTTATATGACATTAAATGCATATGCATCACCTGTGGAGACTGTTGTGATAGGTCACAAGTTTATGAGTTTATAATTGTGTAATATTGTAAACAAAGTATAAATTTCAATTCCGCTTTGAATTACTTGACATGCAACAAAGTTGATATCTAAATGTTTGTAGGGCATTTGTTTGCTAGTAAACATTTTTTATATTTATACACCAGATTTTATTAGTGCAATAATTGTATTTTTTTTCTGAATGCACTGGACTAAATTTCATTATGGATAAGGACACTAACTTTTAAAAAGAGATTTATGGAAATTAGAAGTGGTTGAAGGGAAGTATAAGTGGGTGGGAAGCATCTAATGATCAGTTCTGATGTTTAAAAAATTCACAATATTTATACCAAACTTGGAGGAAATTCAGAAAGAGATCAGTACCTGTCATGGCACTGTTGGTTTCACAAGCCAGGATATTTTCATATTCTTTCCACTTGGAATTCACATGTGCAACTCCCCACCCCCACATAATTTGTATTACACAGACTGTATAAAAACAATCTTGAATGCACTTCACTGTCAGCAAGAATCACAAAAATGTTTTGTGTATTGTCTGAATATTATTTAACTGCAATTTAGTAACTATATTGTTGTTCCCTCAACTTTGAGGAAAAACCTTCCAGTGTTGTCACTTGCATTTGCTTCACCTCATTACTCATTATTACTCATTAATAGAGGACAGTGGAAAATGTCAGCTTCTTTCTACATGAAATACATATGCAGTGTTATGCAGTAAAATTTGATTATAATATTTTAATATGAAGAATATTAACAAAACTCCAAATAAGAACTCTAGAGTTGGAGGACCCTTTGGGGGATTCTGGGAATACTGGCATTATGTAATAACTAGAAGCCCTTGGGGTCATACAAAAAATATATATAACGGCTTCATATCTTCAGTTTTAAGTCCTGTATTGGTGGAGTTTGCATGCTCTTCTCCCTCTGATCCAGAAATGTAGTTTGAGTGTATCTCTAAGTTGTGTTTACTGCTCTTATTTGACGTGATGGACTGGCATCCCATCTAAGGTCCCCTGGTTTATTGCCTGTGCTTCATAGAGTAGCTGCACTTTTGCACTAGATATGCAATTAATAAAAATAGATTAAGATCTTTGTCAAGAAATCATCCTTATTAGCTCTACAAATGGTCAGGTCACTTTTTTCTTGTGGTTTAGATACAAAGTGTTTTGTGCTCTAGCACTCTTAAAAATATAAAACCAATGTTCTGTAAGAATATCATTACATTTTTTGGTTGGGCATTCTTGTTATCTGATGGAGAATAGCCACTGAGTTTTTAATCTTATTGTCATTTATGTATTGTAGCTTTAAAAAAAATTGTGATGGATATGTGCAATATATTGATTAATATTGTTTAGAAATCAAGATATTATTTGTCTGATGTTATAGTTTTAGCCGATATTGACAGGCAATATTTAAACTTTATCAATACAAAAATTTAGTAGCACCAGAGACACAGACATAACTACTGAATTAAGTGACATGATTGCATTGGAAAGTTTTGCATATTCTATAGTAGAGCACTGTGGAATTTCACTTTCAGTCTGATGAAGTAAGAGACCCATGCAAACGGCCTCTCCAATGATACATTTTGCAGGGTGGTGTATGTTCTTGCTGTTTTTAGCCTAACTACAAAGGCTTCCTTTTCATCTAACAGTAGCTTCCAAGTTGTCCAGCAGTGAATTAGATTTACTTTTAAAACCTACAAGTTGGGCTTGTATATTAGTCTCATTGTGTATAAAATATGTATTACTTGATTTAATAACTATCCGCAAAATATTTTAAAATGTATGTAAAGCTAATAATTACTGCGTATTATATTTCTGTAATAAGAATATTAATATTGATCATGTAAATTTATAGTAATTGTATCATGCCATGTTTTTTTTTTTTTAAATGATGGATTTGACACTTTGTCATTTTGTTCACATTACCGTACACCAGGAAGAACCCAAGACACACTACACCAGCATATGGGCTGACACTGGGTCCTACGATTTCATTCCGATACCTAATGGCAGTCAAGATGCCGTTGTCTAGCCTGTTGGGGTCTGTGCGTCCCTCTATGGATATGCCTCCCCAGACCATCACTGACCCACCACCAAACTGGCCATGTTGAACAATGTTGCAGGCAGGCAACATTGTTCTCCATGGCTTCTCCAGAACCTTTCACGTCTGTCACATGTGCTCAGGGTGAACCTGCTCTCATTTGTAAGAAGCACAGGGTGCCAGTGGCGGACCTGCAAATTCTGGTACTCTAATTATTGAGCGTGTGCCATGTGATTGTGATTATATTGTGAGCGCCCTAGTGGTAGGTTTACCATTATGGATGCTTTTCTGCTGCACTAGGTACTGTACTTTTGACACTTCGAGAAAGTACCAAAAGTACGGTACTTGAAGGCATCGGTTTTCCAATGGCATAAAAAATCCCGTATTCTCTACTAGTTGTTTGGGTTATTTGTAGTACCCAGGAAGCCATCCAGATTCTGCTTAAAATTTGACGTCAGAATAATCAATAAAATTACATGTCTTGGCAGAGTTTACCAGGACGAAGCTCTATCTCCTGAAATGTCGTCTTTCTAGCTTAGAAAATTTTAAACCCTGACGTGGAGTTTTACGGAAATTACAATAATTACAAATAATATCCTCATCAGGCAGTAGACCTATGTTATGGAAGTGTGAATTGTTGAATATGCAATTAAGTCCCGAGAGAAGGGCACCTCGTGGTATAGGCAGTCTAATGGTGCTTTTGCACTGGCATACAGGAACCGAGCCGTTCCGTGAGGAGAGACTAGTCACAGCAGCAGTAACATGAAACCAAAGAGATGCTTATTTATTGTCCACACAGTGCACATCATGAATTACTGTGTGCTAATTTCGTAATTTTCTATCAAATCTGTGAGAATCGCCGTGTTATGCAAGCATCAAATGCGAGCGGAATTTGCATTAGATTGGAAGTTCAGAGTTCTCAGGAATGTATCAATACATTGCAGTGTGCGATATAACTAATGATGAATAAAATATAGAATATACCCATTTCCTTCAGCAAATCCATGTCCAGTATGTCTATACATTTTAACAAATTCTATGCCGCAACCAGTTCAGTTTTTGGTCATGCTTTCAGCCCTGCTAATAAGCAGGGTCATATTGGCATGGTTATGGTTCTGGTGAGGCTCGCATACTAAATATATAGATTACTTGGGTTCATAATAATATTAATACTAAGTATAATAATTTATTGTTATTGTTTATTTCCATTTATATATCTGGGCTAAATTGTGTGTTGGGAACAGGTGAAACACACATGTAAGCACATCTTTTTGATGGACCCTTACCCTGCGTGCACTGGGTGGTCAAGCTGCTTCGGGTGGTAAAAAAATTAACTCCCAGAAAAAAAATAATCATGCTTTTGGAACCAAGACATCTAAACAAGAAGTCAAAGGGAGTTACATATTGATAAAAACTGTAAAATATGACTGCTAAGCATTGCATAAATAACTCGTCGGTTTTGAATTTTGTCTTTTGCGTTTTAATGCTGGCTGTGTAGTGTAAGTAGGACATTAAGGTCAAATGCATCTGACCCCCCCCCCCCAACAGAACTGGCTGTTTTTATTTAATTCAATTTAAGGATTGATGTGTTTTTATTTTCTTCTTGAATAATGTATTGGCCCAAACTCCAATTATAAGATGGCCACTCCACACCTTTTTTTAGCAACTGTTTTTGGAATCCCAAATCTTGCCTTTATAAACAAGAACATATAATAAGTTAACCAGCAACCACAGGCAATTGGATTACAATAGGTGTATTAAATGCCAAACCTTCCGAAAAACAAATATTTTTTTTTTTGGGGGGGGGGGGGGGGGGGGGTGTGTATATACAGAATATTATCAGTTTCACAACCTTTGAGGGCACAGAATGTTTTTAGCGCAACAGGCCCACATGAAGAGGTTAAAAACATATTGTAGAGAAAAGTCGAGCCATAGTAATACGCATAGTAATAGCCTTTTTATTAATGGCCACTATCGGTTTAATACTAGCAGTGGCACAGCCAGGGAAACCATCAGTTTACACGACACTCAGGGATACACGCTAAACATATATGCTTTGCCAGGGTTGCCAACCCTCGCAGTTTTCGACTCATGTTCACGCAAGAAATCATTTGTGAAATCTATATTATTACATTATAAACCTAGAATTTGCAACATTAAAAGCACTGGCTTAGTTTGCAAACATTACATGCTTCCAAAATTTACTGTTAACAATAATGCATGAGTTCACATTAATTTAGACTATTCTCAGATGTGCGAGGTGCATAGCCTGTCTGTAACTTCATATAGTTCCGCTAATCCAGCGTTTCTCAAACTATGGGCCGCAGACTGGTCCCGGTCCATGAGAGGGCTCCTGCTGGTCCGCGGAGCCTCACTTCTGCACCAATCAAAATTCAGTCAGATCAGGTCAGGTATTATAATAATAATAATAATAATAATAATCATAATCATAATGATGATGATGATGATAATAAATAGTATTACTGTTTATTGTTATTATTAGATCTTACTACTATAGATATATATCTGTCTATGCAGATACGCATCCCCGGGGGGTGGTTGTTTATGCAGGGCCCTGCAGCCCCAAAGCCTGTCATGACTGGTCCTCAGAACAAATAAGTTTGAGAAATGCTGCGCTAATCAACCCCACAGCGTCGCATTATGGCAGCCAATCGTGGACAGTGGTTAGGATCAGTGTAGGACTGCACAATTAATCGTAAAAACGTGATCTCAATTCACACCTCTCTGCTATCTCATTTCTCAATTATAACAGTTCTTCTGCATTGTATTACATTAGCTGGATCAACTATTTTTCCCCAGAGAGTCTCAAGTGTCCAATAATTCTGCATTATAACCCAAATTATGTTGAGCATGCTTACTTATGCATCCAAGGTGCTATTTTAATTTTTCTTACAAATGAACCATTTTACTATGATGGTTTGACTCCCCTGGGTTGTTCCTGCCTTGAACCCGTAGCGTCCAGGATAGACCCCCTGCAACCCTGTATTGGATAAGCGGTTACAGAAAATGGATGGGTATTCAATATATTGGTATGGACAGAGAGGCATATATCTTGATTTCATGATTTTTTTTAACAAAGAAAAGCAGAAATATCACTATAAAAATTGTACATTTTGGAGTAGTCTGCTACAGTGATTCCTTTTGATGAATTTCAAAGACATTTAAATATTTACATGGGTGCTCAAAGCAAATACATTTGGTTTGGTAGAATCCACAGGTTCCGTATAGGATTCTTACCCTCTGCTGTTTTTTCCCCTTCTCCATACTGCAGGTGACAAATTCATCTAAAACAAAAACTGAGAACCTTTTGAGTTATCCGGTTTGGTCAGGGCATAGTCAACTTGGATTTCGCAGGAAATATGCAAGGAATCTACTCTGTGAGAGAGGTTGACCCAATTGCTGGAGTGAGAAACCCATGAGCCCTTTTATGTCGAAAGTGAATGCCGTCCTTCACTATTGATTTGGATTCCTGTGGACCCTCCTGGTAAGTCAGTTTATTGTATGTTCATGACATGTTGTACCAGTTGGCTCTGCTTCTAGCTCATCTGATTAGCATTCAATCAAAGGAGTTTGGTTCATATCTGAATAAGCAATGTTTTCCACTGCAAAGATTCTGTTTATGCCTTGCGTATTTTTATCCTTCTTCACTGACTAGTGAATGTTCTAAAGATGAACTTCAGGAGAATTTCTGAAGTACCCACTGAATCTAAACGAATTCAGTGTATATTGTTAATATGTTTGGGGCTATTCATATGTAACTGTACATTATAAGAATTGCAGAAATGCTTTGAATGTACTGTTGAAATATTTGTATTTAAGAAATAAATTGTCTAGTTTAAATCGAATGTGCACCAATGTGCAACCAAATATGACTGCTGCAGAAAAAAATGTTGTGGCTTTTTTGTTGAGCTGTTCCATGGGTCCTCTATCTCTTAAGACTTCAAGATTTTGATTCCTTCAGGTATACCATTTATTTTAAAAATTTGCTTCTGAAGAGCCATATCAGCCTTTCAGTGGGCAATGATTCCAAAAAACATGTTAAGTCAACGAAATGGCCACGTGATCACAAAATCATTGGTCTGTAATCTCTAGTTTAATATTTGACTTGGATTCAATTGAATTTGTCCATCAAAATGTAAAGTAGTTTGCAAACTGAAGCATGAAGGTATGTAGTTGTAGATTTAACCCAAGACGTGGAGAACTTTAACATGCAAATGCTTCATGGCTGTGTGCCTGGACTATTTAGAATTTAACTGAAGAAATTTTCCATAAGCTAATGCAGTAATCCTTCTGCATAATGATGAAAATTAGCTCAACCAAAACTTGAACTTTGGGAAGAACACCCTCAAGTTTTTAGCAAAAATAACATGAGGTGACTGACTGTTGATATCGTGAACTGAATTGGACTGGGCTCTTATTGTTAATCTGCATGTGAACCTTTGATTTGATTTACTCTTTAGACCTATCACAGATTTCTGGGCAGCTAATGTACTCCTTTTGGTCATGTTTGTGTGTGAAGTTACTGTGAGGCGAGTTTCTCCCATACTTGTCTGGGAAAATGTTTAACTCAGTCTTGCTATTCTAAAATGTTGCCCACGGTGGGTTGGCAAGATTTCACGCATGCGGTGTTGGACCTTCCAGAGATGTAGTTTGTCAATGAATCTGCATGTCTCAAGACTATTTCATTTAATAAATGTACTCCCTAAGGTTTTTTTCTTTTTTTTTTAAATAGGGTTTGGGAACAAGGGAACTAATCACCAACTTTGGTTTCCAAAAATTGGTATGGCACATGGACAAAACACATGCTGCGATACCCAGCTAATGATAGATCCTGGGTCTGCAGAAATTCCCATTAATCTGGAGAGAAACTTGGTGTCTCCTTCTAAAAGTCTTACTGTGCAAGAGACTCCTCACGTCGAGAATGTATTTTCTTCGATTTGTAATTCAAACGTAAACACAACACCGGACTCCCCAAGACAACACCCACCTCACCAAAGGTGTCATGCAGAAGAGAAATCGCTACAGCTTTGTCCGCATCAACCGCCAGATGGGGTGGGGAGGCTGGAACTTCCAAACTGCGCTGCTGCAAATGTTACAGCTAATGACACACAATGCTTAAGTCTTTTCCATGGAGTGACTGAAGCAAATGCAGACTCCCAAGGCAAATGCAATTATTTGATGAACTCCACTATTTTTGATCAATACTCTGATGTTAGCAGCTGTTCAGAGCCGGATGTTGGAGATATTACTACTTGCACTGAATTAAACATTGGCAATGGCCAATATAATGACCTTCAAGGAAGTGAAAACACCTGGAAACTTGAATTTTTGGAATTCTCTAACTCTTTTGGATCGGTAGAACCCAACTGTCAAAATGGATCTAACCACCCTGGTAGTACCTGTAAAGATGAAAGTTGCGGTAGTACCTCTGATTTGAAAATTCAAGAAGCCAAGGATAAGAACCAGAGAGAACAGATGTTTGTGGATCAAAAGTATGACTGCTTGCATCTACAAAAGGGTAGGAGTGATATTAATACATGTGGAACACATCAATGTAAAGGTTGCTTTTTTGCCAGCAGAGATTCCAGCAATCTACATGATTCTGATACCTGCAGGAACTTAAACGATAGTACTGTTGCTTATGAAATGGAGGCCATAGATCAAGTGCTTGCACCTTGTGGAGATGGCTTTGTCAGTTCAAAAATGGGAATCCAGGAGCAATGTGACCAACAACAGAAAGACAGTCATAAAGAATATTCTGGTGAGTTGCTTGGTACTAGCAAAAGTGAGGATCAACACTGTAGCAGCTTTGAATTCCTTCAGCGCTGCTTAGGCTTAAATAACTTTCACAGTGTTGCAAATAAGTCTAGCCTTACAAAAGAGAGTCAGAATGGTGGAAAGGTATCCCACGAAGACAGTATACATACCGTACAGGGAGAATCACATGGTGGTCCTTCTGCCATTGTGCAAATGGGTTTAGAGACTGTTCCTACAAGGAAGCCTGAGGAAACGTACACAGCAAGTGGTAGTCAAGAATTACCTATCACTGTGTGTCATAATATTCCATCTGTTACTGACTCAAACAAGGTAATGGCTACATCCTCTCAGAGTAGCAGCTTAAAAGGGGACAGTTTAAATTCACATGCATCTGACACCTGTGCATCTATTTTTGAAAATCAGAAGTGTATTGATACATATACTAAAATTGATCATTCTTGCAGTGATATTTCAAGAGATCTTTTACTAACAAGTTTGCCTGTCTCCAATACTAACTCTACTGATAACATCGTACCAAGTTCCTGGAAAGATAATGAAATATTTGTATCTTCTGAAAAACAGGCTTCTGTGTTGTCTAAAAGTGTGCACAGACCTGTTTTTCCCTTGAATAATGAAAATTCTGCTTTGCTTGTTGTGGCTGCTGATTCCTCCACCACCCAAGTGTTGACTCATTTTGAGACTTCTCAACATTTAAAGAAACTCTTACATCCCGTTGTGCTGCTGAAGACTGCAAGGCAATATGTTACAGAAAAGAAGGGATACCACTGTGCTGAATGCCAAGATCCATCACCTAGTTTGTCATGCCTCATAGAACATCACCATGTTGCTCACTCTAAATACAATTTTCATTTTTGCCAGACTTGCAACTGCTATTTTACTGACCTTGAACAAGCTAAGAAACACTTTTGTGTACGGCAGATAAATACTGTAAACAAACTTAAGAAAGGAAGTTACCGCACGTCACGCACATGCAAGTACTGTGACCTGACTTTCACCAGACTCTCTGACTATTACAAGCATGAACGGAAACATACTGGCATTACACCATTCAAGTGTGAAAAATGTGGTGTTTACTTTGCTCAGTCAGCAAGTCTGAACCGACACAAGCGATTGGCTCGGTGTCCGCATCCACCATTGAAAATTCATGATAAAAAAGTAAAGCACCAAAAATCCTACTCTCCTGTCAAAGTGTACCACCTTCCATCAGATGACATGGGTAGTCAGCTACTTCCATGCTATGTCAAGTTGGTGGACTTTCGCAGGGGCAGTTGTCCAACAAGCAAGAATAATTCTGATGTTTTTGAAAAGAGTTTCCAACTTGGACTAACTGATGAAAGGCACTTTAAATGCCTTAAGTGCCACAAAACCTTCAAACATGCTAGCAATCTAAGCAGGCATAAGAAGAATGCCTGTAAAGATGAAAATGGCACGCTTCAATCTACAATTACAAAACAGATTAAAAATGCTCGAGGGCAGTACAAGTGCCCCCTTTGTCCACGTCTATTTAAATATTCCTTCAACCGTTTCCGTCATATGCGGTTGCAGTGTCTTAAAGAATATTCACAGCAAGGCAAGGGCAAAAAAGGTAATTTGTACAAGTGTGCTTTTTGCAAAAGTACTTTTTCTAATTCCTCTAATCGCAGCAGACATATAAAGATGGTTTGCATGAAAGAGTATATTCTCCGAGAGAGTTTGAAGATGAGACGGGAAATCCAAGAACAGAAAAAAGGGTTGCCTCAAAAGCATCAACGGCCACTGACACAATCTCGGCATGCTGAGAGGTTGCGCCATAAATGCAGTTTTTGCTCAGCAACATTTGCTCATACGTCTGGTAAATATAAACACATGAGGAAACACAAGCCGTTTGAGAAGACTGGAAAGCCATTCAGGCAGCAGAACTCTCACCCTCTTCTGTCAGACACTGAAACTATTAATCCAAGGTCCAAAGTCCGCAATGAAAACAATGCTGGCAGCCTTCCCTTCTCTTGTCATTATTGTGAAAAACAATTCCGCACCTCTGCCACTCTCTCAAAACATGAAAAGATGCATAAAGGTGAAAGACCTTATCGTTGCTTAGAATGCGGAAAGCGCTTTTTGCGAAGCGCACACCTAATAGCTCATAAAAAGGTACACCAAAGAAGAATTCAGTGCACTGTTTGCAAGAAGATTGTTCCTACAATTAGAGATCTAATAAAACACAGACAAAGCCATATAAATAAGGGTATGCTACAGTGCCCTGATTGCCCATTGCAGTTCAAATATCCTGCTTTTCTTCTCCGACATGTGTCTAAGCATAACAAAAAACCATCGAAAGGCCCAGAATTTTCTTCTCCGCCGCTGCCGCCACCAGAACCACAGCATGAAGGCAGCCTTGGTGAGTTTCAGTGCTCACTTTGTCAAGAGGCTTTTGACAGTGCCTTAACACTGAATAGGCACTGCTTATCTCACATGTCAAAGTCTTCTAAAAATCAGTGCCCTTTCTGCAAAAGACATTTCTCTGGGCGTACCGCTTTAGTTCGACACCTTCGCCTACATACTGGGGAAAAGCCATATCGTTGTGACACCTGTAGAATGTGCTTTGCACGTTATGAAGGCCTTAAAACCCACAAAGAGAAATGTTCAACTGTTGAAACAAACCAGATTGATAAGCAGGATGATCCTCTTTCCTCCAACAGTAAGAAAAAGTACACCTGCAAATACTGCCCACAAACATTTTTCTGGCCCTGTAGTTTATCAAAGCACCACAAAAATCACATCCTTAAGATGGTTTTTCCTTGCTCCAAATGTGGTAAATGTTACAAAAAATTAAGGTTAGTGTCTCATGAGAAAATGTGTGATCCTTCAGCTACAACATATGCAGATGCATCTAGCAGTCATTTGATTGCTTGTGGGAAGTGTGGACAGACCTTTAACAGAAAATCAAATCAAATTGTCCATGAAAGGAAATGTACTGCTAAGGGCATAGGCACAAGGAGCACAGACAAATTGAAGCACCGCTGTCCACACTGTTCTAAAGTCTTTAGGTATCGAAGTTACCTCCTAAGACATCTCATAGTTCATGCAAGGAACAAACCGCATGCATGTATGCATTGTGGTCATAGATATGCCAGTCATAGCCGCTATCTTCAGCATGAGGCTTTCTGTAATGGTACTTATAAGTACAGGCGATCAAGGGATAGCATAAAGGTTGTAAACAGCATGCATATGTCATCTGATACTACTTCCAAACAAACAAGTGAACCGCTAACTGAAGGAGACAGTGAAGAGTACAACTGCAAATTCTGTTCGAAGAGTTTTATGCGCACTGGAAATCTAAGACGTCATATTTTAACACACACTGAGGTCAACCCTTACCATTGCAAATCTTGTGAAAGCTGCTTCTCTCGTTATGATACGTTAAGACAGCATGAGGATTCTTGTACTGGCAAGAAGGTAAGACCTGAAGTTCGAATTCTCAAGATTAGTCTAAATGACCTGGGGAAGGGATGGAAAAACAAACTGGAGAAACCAACAGAGGCGCAAAAATTTCACTGTCAAACTTGTAGCAAATGTTTCACCACCCATGCCAATTTAAGTCGTCATGTAACCTTGCAGCATATAACAGTAAAGCCTTTCAGCTGTAGTCGCTGTGGTAGCTCATTCTCTCATGAGTGTTCTTTGAAAAAACACAATATGAAGTGTAAGGGACAGCTATTTTCTTTCACCTCTAAAACAAAGAGTTCTCAACATGAAAGCAGTAGCTTCCATGCTGTACAGGAGACTGGCATTACTCAGTCTTGCAGGGAGACATCTGAATTTCTCATGAAGATACAAAGGCAGTACCCAGACAAGCATAAGTTCCTGTGCACTTTCTGTCCCCGTCGCTTCAAAAACCAAGAACAACTGAAAGTCCATACCCGCCTGCACACAGGAGAAAAACCTTTCGGCTGTGCCAGCTGTGGCGAACGCTTCATCCGGCGGGACTATTTGAAGCGCCATTTGATTAAGTGCAAAATTGGCTCAGAGAAACAAGAGAGAATGCTCTGTGACAAATGTGGTGAAATTTTTATCTCTCTAGATCAACTCCAAAATCACATGAACTCTTGTATGGTCACTCCAAAGTTAATGGACTGCTACTTAGAAAAGCCTGTATGTCCCAGTATCTCATCAGAAAACAAGGGCTTTTCTTGTGCTAACTGCAGTGAACGGTTCTTGCTGTTCTCACAGCTACAACATCATTTCCTTGCTGTGCATCGGGGAAATACTTCTCAGAAACTTACATCAACATTACCAGTCAAGCAACAGTTATTTAGCATGGATGTCAAAGACGAGCCAGTTGATGAAGGTTATGAAGAGAACCAATTAAAGAATTCTGATCAATTGTGTACTCAACTTCCAATTGCAATTCATAAGAAACCATTTGTTTGTCCACACTGCAACTTAGAATTTTGTAATACCAGTGGACTCGGCATGCATCTTCGTATGCATGCAGGCCAAATTCCATTTATGTGTCCAAGATGCAAAAAAGGCTTTTGGAGTAAGAGCTTACTGCGAAAACACCAAAGAAAGTGCCGATTTCAAGTGGTAGCAAGAGAGTCGCATACAGAGACATCCCATCCATTTGAATTGAATTACAACGCCAAGAATACTGTTTTGGTGTTTAACAGTGGGTCCAAAGCTACAGGGACAGGGGTACTACAAACTAAGTTTTCTTGCAAGGAGGACAACAAAGATCAACGGTGTCAACAACCGGTTTCATTTGGTACCCAAGACAAGCAGAATTCTTCTGGAAAGAGTGTTACCGATAAATATCAATGTTCAGAATGTGATCAGAGTTTTACTGATGGACTTTTACTTATCAGCCATTTGGAAGGCCATAGTCGCCAGGAGAGAGAACAAAAACAAGGACATGTTTGCAAGTTGTGTGGAAGGGTATTTAATCAGTCAGCTGTATTATACAGACATTTGAAAATGCAGCACTCCAAAAAGACACCATATCTATGTCCAGAATGTCCAAAATCTTTTCGGTATCCTTCAGATTTGGAAGTCCATAAAAGTTGCCACGACCCCAATCGACCATTCACTTGTAAACTCTGCAGCTCAAGGTTTTGGTCAAGTCAGTCTTTAAAAAGACACACCTCTGCTGTACACCATGAACTTCCCAAAGATACATGCGCTTATACCTGTCAGGTTTGTGACAGGTCCTTTTCTCAGAGAAGTTCATATCAAAAACACTGCAAACGTCATAATGTAGGGTTTGGTATAGAAACTCAACTGAAACAAAAGCTATTCTTAAAGCAAAAATGTAGTATGGTTGTGAATCTTGAAGGAAAGAATTATTCACACAATGAAGATGGAGACAACAGTGATGATTCTGACTCTGCACCTTATTTCCCCTGTCATGTGTGTGGAAAAACCTTTCCCACATCAGAAAACCTAGAGGATCATCAACGTTGTCACCTTGGTGAGAAACCATATGAGTGTGCAGAGTGTGGAAGGTGTTTTTTCCAGCTTGCTCACCTGCAGCAACACCAGAGAAGCCACAAATCTGAGTTTCAGTGCCAAACATGCGGCCGTGGCTTCGTTTCATTCTTTGCTTTACGTAAGCATAAGCACACCCATGGAAAAAGCCGACCGTACCGCTGCCCAAAGTGCCAGCTCAGCTTCACTGGTCCCACACAGTTAGCAGAACACATGGCTACTCATCGTGATGATAACTTCCCCTGTGACCTCTGTGATCAAACGTTTTCTTGTAAACTTAGCCGTGCTCAGCATCGCATGAGCCATACAGATCAAGATGAAAGTCTTCCTCCCCTGCTGCCACCAACCAATATATCACTGCAGTCATCTCATATCTCTAATTTGGATCGGCTGAAATATCACTGTGGTGTTTGTTGCAAGCGATTTCAGAATACAGAACAACTCTCAGAACATGGTTGCCATGCAGGCAGAGAACGGCCTTACTCTTGCCCTGAATGTAACCAGCATTTTCGTCATGGATCTCACCTCAAAAAGCATCAACTCAGTCACCAAATCTCAAGACCCTCCAGCTACAAATGTAACCAATGCAACATTTGTTTCAGATACCGTCATCAGTTTCTAAACCATTTAAAAGTACATGGTACTGAGGAGTCCACAGATGCTCTCCACACAACCAATTCAACAGATGCTGGGAATAACTCAGAAAATATCTTCCACTGCCCCATCTGCCCATCCCAATTTCTCCATGCCATAGATTTAGCAAGCCACCTTTCAATTCATGCAGACAATACATTTGCATGTGAGATTTGTGGAAATATGTTTGCAAGCAAAAGCAGCCTTTTAGAACATGAATGTCATCTAACTACCTCTGTGCAGTATGAGTGCACAGAATGTGGTAATAGTTTTCTGGGCAGTAATACCTTCCGGCATCACCTCTGTAGAGGCAGAAAACGTCCAGATAAGGAGAGTGAATACTGTTTGCCATCTTCGTCTTCTGTACGGAAAACTGCTCCAGTCGCTGTATCCCAAGCTACAGAAGATGATGACAGTGAGGTGGATGTAGGGGAAGACTTTTTTAATTGCCCAGTTTGTGACAAAAGGTTTACTTCCAAGGATTGCCTCCAGAAACATCAGCAGCAACACACTATTAACCGTCCCTTTAAGTGCCTTTCATGCGGCAAGTTCTTTGCAAAGAAAAGGTACCTCAAGAAGCATGAGCTGATTCATCAGCGCCTGTATCGTTGCAAGTTGTGCCCTCAGTCATTCGGTGATGCAAAGGCCTATTTGATTCACCAGGGTTTGCATGATGAAACCCGGCGGCACCGGTGTCCGGTGTGTCGGAAATGTTTTGTAACATCTCAAGATCTGTCACGACACACGAAATCTCACTGTAAAGAACTGGAGGACACTAGGGGGGATTTTCGTTGTGACATGTGCTACAAATCTTTTGGTCAGCTGGCACATCTGCGGCAGCATCAAGAATCGCATGTTGGGCAGGTTGTGTATGAGTGTACAGAGTGTGACAAAGCATTTGCTTTTTTCCACCTCCTGGAAGAACATCAGAGCACACATGCATTACCACAGTCATCTTTATCTGCTCATGTGTCCAACACGTCCAGTTCCTTCACTGCATAACTTGTAACTGGAAGAGGAGATCTTATCGCTATGTTCTTGTAATTAATTCAAAGTATGAAAACTGTCTCATTGCTGTTTCCACTTAAGATCTTTTTACCTATTAAGTATTACTATTCTGGAAGGCATTTTTTCCTCAGTTAATATATTATCAGATCTGCAGTTCTTTAGACTCCCTCCACCCTGTGTACTTTCCAGAGTTGGAGGTTTAAGTGTTTAATGTAGAGGGTTGTTTATTCATGAATGTAAATACAGTTTGTGCATGTGTACATTTAAAATGGTAAATCCTGGCTATTGTAATTACGAAAATATATGCTTGCAGTGAATTGTAAATATTAAAAGCTCCTTTTGGTCAGTGTGTGCATTGTCACCTAATCTCTTTATGCTGTAATGAATTTGTTTTATAGAGTTTCTTGTTGTATTTACTTTCTCACAACAGTTTCAACACATTTTTAATATTTCAGAATGTGTTATCAGGTGTACTTATGTGACTTTAAATATCTTGCTCTAATATGTAGAGTTTGTACTCTCGAACTTAAGTACTGAATAGTATATAAGTGGATTAAGTATTATGTAAATGTTAATTCCATTCTGTATTTACTAGAATTGACTGGGCTGCACAGTTTGCTGTATAATTTTGTAAAATATTTCCTTTTAATATTTTTCCAATATTCCCAGTATAATAGTTTGTACAGAAGAAATTATGTTCAGTATTTCTACTTACTGTTTGTATATGCATATGTATACTCCATGTTTTAATTTTGTATGGGCAGAGAATTGAGCGATGTTTCAGACTTCTGGGTTGTTTTGATTTTCTAGTTTAGTCTTGTATGTAAAACAGAATGTAAATAGTGTTTATGTATATAGTAACAATTGGTTGGGATTATGGACCCGAAAATGTTAAATGACTTGGGGAAAATTTAACCCATAAGAATAATGTGAGAACTGGGAGTATGCACTGTAAGAGCATTGATATTACTTGTCCAGCCTGTATTGTTGTCAATCCATTGTTAAAGGAGGGATAAGCATAGTAATCAGCAGATAGTTTGTATGAAAAATACTGTGTACTCTTTTGCTTAACCAGGAATACCTTTACATCCAATTCTGAGTCAGCGTTTAACCAATTTAAACACTAAGTTCTATTTAAAATTTTAGTAGATTTTTTTTTTCTGAGGGATTTGTTAAAATAAACAGAATAAACTATTTTGAATCGTCCTTTTTCATATTTAGGACCACATTTTGAGTGTTCGAGGGTTGGTTAGTTGCAGTAGATTTTTCTACTGCACTTTTTTCTTAGATTGAATTCTGTTTGCACCTCAACAGCCAATGGGCAGTCTGCTAGCATCCTCAGTACAATTTCAGTATCTAGCAGTTGTTTTTGACATCTACCAAGGTTTTGGTTTTACAACTGGATATGTTGGTGTCAACTCCATCTGAAAATCAAGAGTCAAAATTGTGTCTTCTGTAGGCTAACATCTATTAAAAAATTCTAAATGGGTTGTGGACAAAATCTGAAGGTTTTCGATTTGCTTTAGCCAGAAAATTGATTACCGCAGTTATGTGCATTTATGGCTGAAGTATGTGTAGTTCTCCTTGTTGCCAGTAGGAGGGTTGCACATAACATCACACTTTACCATCCACGAAAAGCAAAGGCCATATTGGTGCATAGATTACTGTCTGATGCGGTACTCCATGTGTACAGTCCGTGCTCTTTTGCCACAATCATTATGCTTGGGTGTACTGTTGTCGGCTACAAGCGCAGAAATGTTTGCAAGAAATGTAAAGGACCCTTTAGGATTTCCAAAATTAACAACAAAAAAAAAGAAAAACCATCAACGGGGGAGAGAGTGTGTTATCCAGCCAGCCTTGCAGACATTAGTTACACAATATCTCAAGAACAGCTCATACTGAGAAGAGCGGCAAAGACTGTAAAGATCACTTTGTCTATGGTAAGAATAATGCAAAAGCTATGTGTTTCTAATTTGTCTTTCTATGTGTTTATTCCTGTAGATACCAGTACTGATCATATTTAACTGGTGAACATTAGCTATGCAAACTACTAATTCTTGTGATCCCCATTCAGTTTATGCTTGTGGTGACTGATGTAACTTAACATGAATATGTCATTTTATGACTTTTTGTGCTGCATAATTTATGAGAGCTGATGACATAAAATTGTGTGCTTTTAAAAGTATGATGTGGAAACGTCTTAAAAACCATTCTTATACTTCCACATTAGGCAAACCAGCCACTACGTATAGCAAGCAGCAATGACGGGGCACCAGCTGTGAGCATGGGATGCAGCAGTTTGAAGTATGTCAAGAGAAGAATGCAAAAAGAGAAACCAGACATTTAGGGATAAAACAAATCAATCGGCAATTTACCTTTAAAACACATTCACTCATGTGTGATCAGTCTAGATTTGTTGTATTAACAATGACAACAGGCACAGCAGTGTAATGTTAACATTACAGCACAGAGCAACACAGCTGCTTTACGTTAGCATTTCATGATGAAAACAGTGATGTTGAGTATTAGATGTACAGTTTTAATTACCAATGAATATATTGAAATATTTCATCCATGTTTTTTCCTCTGCAGTCTTTGTACTCAGAGAGAAATAAAGAAAAATCACTTTTGATGTTATGTGTGATGTTTCAAATCCCAGACAATTAACAATGTCCTCATAAATGATAGTGGGTGGGTTGCAATCATTCTGTTTTAATTGTGTATAGGACAGATCCAATAATATCTTTTTTCGTAGTTTGCTTTTGTTTTATTTTGCTTTTATTTAACATTGGTTTGTGGCACTGTATGCAGTGTACTGAATATGACTGGTGTGACAAAGTCCTGCTTGACTTGCATGCATTCATGTGCTTGGAGTACTCCGTTACCATGACTGACCATGCACCAAGATGGTGACGTGAGGTAATTGTGCAATACTGTTGCAGCCCTCTTTCAGAGCAAGTACTGTTTGTGCCATTTGCTGTACTAATGGTCTTGTTCAAATACAATACTTTTTTTAAGAGAAGTTACTATTCATCTTGGATAACTTTTCTGATGCCCTGACTGATTATGTGCACCCCCTGCCTTATTTGTCAGTGTATCCTTGTGGATGAATTGAGTCTATTTCTTTTACTGTCACCTAGCTGAAGATCTTAAGGAGACCCTGCAGTAAAAAAATAAAAGCCTAAACATCTTAGTTGTTTATTCTGCCCTTTCTCTGTCAGTTATTCTCTGAATTATTTATGCATGGGGATAAACATTTCTTTATGTGCCTCAGCCAGTGTAAAGTCTGACTTAGGCATCCATTGGTATCAACTACACGAAAAAGGAATGTGGAAAAACTTGTGGAAATATCTACATTTGTCTCATTTGGTATAATTATTGAGTTTAATACATACAGAGTAGGATACACTTTAATATTAAGCTTTGAATGTGTTTCCAGCGGCACAAAACATTGGGTATACAGTGTCACGGGTCGCGGTTGAGCGAAGCGGCGATCGTGCGGATCGGCAGGCAGGTAGCGGGAGACAAGGCGAAATCAGGGCAAACAGGGGTTTATTTAGGGGATCCGGGGCAGGGAACAGAAGACGCCAACTAACATCAATGACAGACAACGGGTTAGTACAAATCAGGAACTTAAATACATGGAACAAGGCAGCAGGAAACAAGACACGACTGGGCACGATCAGGAAATCACACGTGGGTAATTAGGGGGCGTGGCACACACGAGGAGCGGACGGGCCGGGCGTCACATACAGTATGGTGCTTCCATTTTATTTAGAAGATGTCATAAAAAAACTTGAGGGACAGGGGCTGTGCTCAAAGCCCCCACGTTGTTTATAAAGCCCCACTACAGGACTAAATTCACCAAATTCTTGCAAAAAAAATTGTTTCCCATTGTTATATAAAAGAAATATTTGGATACATCCTTTTAGTGGGTCAAGACTTCTGAGACTGAATAGTAACGGATAAAAAAAGAAAATAGAATTTAAAAGGATGATAATTATTCCACGCACCTCCACCCATTCACGCAGAGAATGAGTAAATAATTCAAATCAAAAATAACTATGAGGTTTTAAATAGTTTGGCTTTCGTTATTATACAAAGTGGTGTAGTCTTGCTTGTTCTTCACTGAAATTACAGCTGATGGGTTAACCCCTCTTTAACCGCTCAAAAAATACATTGTACATTTTTAGAACATGAAATAATGAATTAATGTTTTGAAAGATTTGCATTTAAACTGTCTTAGCATGTGAACAAATTTCTAACTGATCGAGAGAAGTTTGGGACTTCAGGAAGGTTGATGTAAAATCTGAGTCCGGTTTCCATCCTCCTTGTCCTGTCCTGCCTTGGCTGTGTTATATTTCCCTCAGTTGTTGAAAATCATTGGTAAACGCTTAATGTGTCAACCACTCACTCCTGTCTCTGCCCTGTGCCTCATCATCAGTGTATAAATTAGGGATGTGCACGAGTACTCGATTAATCGATTACTCAAACCCATCAGCGACGACAGAGCATGAAAATGACGATCGATTGGCTCTAAAAATGCATTTTTTAAAATTAAACTACTTTCATTCTTTCTGATTGGTTATGCTGGTATTTGGGCGGTAGAGACAAGACCGGAGAACAGAGCGAAAATGGCTTCTAAAGTGCGCAGCGATGTCTGGCAACACTTTGAAAAACTTGGCGAAAAAACAGTTAAGTGTAAGATGTGCAGCGCCACACTCGTCTACAACTCCACAACAAGCTCGATGCGTTATCATCTTGCACATAAACACAAAAAGGCAGATGATACCGATGCCACTACCAGCAGTCAGACGAGCATAAGAGATTTCACCATCAGACAGAAATGCGACAAAGGCAGGGCAGAGAAGATGACGCAGTTGATAGCAGAAATGACAGCAGAAGACTTGCTGCCTATTAGTTTTGTTGAAGGTGAAGGTTTTAAACGTTTAAATGAATTACGTTGAGCCCCACTATACTGTCCCATCGCGCAAAACGGTCACTGCAAAGATTGATGCATTGAGATTGAAAAAGTTATGGCATATGTGCACAACAACGCTGCTAACATGGTTCTGGCAAATCAAAGTCTTTGGGAATCAGTGCCCTGTTTCGCACACACCCTGCAGCTTGCAATCAATAAGGGCTTCAATGTTGCTACTCAGGCATCCTCATGACTCGACTGAAGTATTCCAATTGTATGGGTTTATTTTAAGGTTGGACTAGCACAAAGCAATGACTGTGAGTGAGATCTTCTGTCTACAGCAACCATCCATTCCTGTCCATTGAGGCTGAAGGTTTAGAAAAGTAACCAGAACTTAATTGTAGAGTAGACATACCATAAAGGAGATGGAACTTTTAATTCAGAAATGAACATTTAAGAAGCAGTAGCAGAAATAAAGATATAGAATTGCTCTCACTATGGCCAGTAAAACTGTGGGCAGTTACAAGAGACAAATCTAGCACATGGGTTACATTTAGATGGATGGGATTGCTCCCACTGAGGCATATAACCCTGCCCTAGCGGATCTGAACCAGAGTGAATTTCAACAGCTTGCCAGCTTTGATGTCCTGTATGATTTGCCAGTCCACTCAACATAAAACACACCCTTCCTAGTTCTTACCCCCAGCTAGGGTTATAGTCAGCAGTGCAGAGTTGGTTGGGGATCACTGTCTTTGGCTGTTCAGTGCTGTCACTTTGACTTCACATGTCTTATGTGTTTTTGGAGTGCTGGTTCTCAGGGATTCCTAATGCCTGTGTTCCCTCCCACCTCTCCCACCTGGTTTAGCTGCTGTAGTTAATTAGAGCTGCCAGGGCCTCCTTATCTCCCTACCGCACTACAAATTACCTTATATAATTTATACTTTTTGTCACACAGATGTATTAATGCTCTGTTCAATTCTCTGTCCTGGAGCTCTAGATGGCGGGCAAATTCCTACCTGCCCACCAGAGGTGTGTAATTCAGGTCTAGAGAGTCTCGACTTTTACTCTCTGGACCTGAACTACCTATGTCTGCTGCCCACCCAGCCCAGCTACACATCTGCCATCCTCCCATGGTTGCTGCTGGACCACACCACCACTCCATCCCGCTGAAGGAAGCAGCTTCTTCACCTGCCTCTCCTGACATCAGCTGGACCTTCCACATTTATACCTGGATTATACACCATTTTACTTTATAAACTGGGACTTTGTTATTCTGGATTTCCTTAGCTTATAAAAGATTTTACAACTTGAAGCAATGCTAAATCAAATGGCATCTGACCCACCCATCAACACTATATTGCCAAAAGTATTGAGACACCCCTCCAAATAATTGAATTCAGGTTTTCCAATCACTTCCATAGCTGTATGACTGTAAAAGCAAGCACCTAGGCATGCAGACTACTTCTACAAACATTTGCGAAAGAATGGGTCACTCTCAGTAGCTCAGTGAATTCAGGCATGGTACCATGATAGGATGCCACCTGTGCAATAAATCCATTCATGAAATTTCCTCACTACTAAATATTCTATGGTGAACTGTCGCCAATTGTCTGCTACAACAGCTATAGACCTCCAAGCTTCATGTGGTCTTCAGATTAGCTGAAGAACAGTGCGTAGAGAGCTTCATGGAATGGGTTTCCATGGCTGAACAACTGCAACCAAGCCTTATTTCACCAAGTGCAATGCAAAGCATCGGATGTAGTGGAGTAAAGCATGCTGTCACTGGACTCGTGAGCAATGGAGACTTGTTCTCTGGAGTGATGAATCATGCTTCTCTGTCTGGCCATCTGATGGACTAGTCTGGGTTTGGCGGTCGCCAGGAGAATGGTACTTACTGCATTGTGCCAAGTGATAATTTGATGGAGGGGGGATTATGGTGTGGGGTTGTTTTTCAGGGATTGGGTTTAGCCCCTTAGTTCTAGTGAAAGGAAATCTTAATGCAGCAACATCCAAAGCCATTTTGGACAATTTCATGATCCCAACTTTGTGGGAACAGTTTGGGTATGGCCCCTTCCTATTCCAACATGACTGCACACCAATGCACAAAGCAAGGTCCTTAAGTACATGGATGATTGAGTCTAATGTGGAGGAACTTGACTGGCCTGCACAGACCCCTGACCTCAACCCGACAGAACACCTTTGGGATAAATTAGAGCGGAGACTGTGAGCCAAGCCTTCTCATCCAACATCAGTGACTGACCTCACAAATACTCTCCTAGAAGAATAGTCAAAACTTCACACAGACACACTCCTAAACCTCGTGGACAGCCTTCCAAGAAGATTTTAAGCTTTTATAGCTGTAAAGGGTGGGACAACTCCATATTAAACCTATGTATTAAGAATGGGATGTCATTAAAGTTCATGTGTGTGTAAAGACAGGTGTCCCAATACTTTTGGCAATATAGTGTATATTATGCTAATTTATACTACGGGACCGTTGAATGCTTTAATCTGATTGGCTGACGAACGTTCGTGTGCAATTATTTTCAGATAACCGCACGGCAAACGTAGTTCCAGGTAGCTCTCTTGACCGCATTACAGTTCCATATCACTTCGCATAGTTAACTGTAATAACGGAAATTAGCATACAGTACCTATACAGCACACAGGACTAACAAAAACAACAACATGACAGACGATTTTCCGAAAGTAAATTTTAATATTTACAGTGAATACGAAACTTTCAACAACTGGGCTGCAGCAGTATTAGTTAGCCTAGTGTACCAACTTAAAGGCTACACATGACATTTCTCACTAGCGAGGTAATAACAGCACTGCATCTTAAAGCAGACTTACAGTTTAGAGACGGTGCTTCAGAACACTGTTGAGGGACACACAGAGGTAGCCTAATTCATACAAGCTCTCTCTCTGTTTCTCTTTCTCTGTCTCTCTCGCTCTCTTTCTAATAACTTCATTATTAACTGCATTAGTCTGCTATCAACGGCTCAAGCCTCCATTGCCAGCTTTAAAATGACGTTTAAAAATGACGCTTCGCATCGTGGCCGCATTACCACCTCGGGTGTGCATTATTTTCTAATAATTCATCGGCCCGTCGTCAATTATTCCTTACATAGAGACCCCCTGGACCATACACTACAGTTCTGACTGAATTTGGAGAACTTCATACTCATTTATTGGCTTAGACGATATAATATTTGGACATTTCAATATACAAGTGGACATAGAGTCTGATGCTTTCAGCAAAGATTTCCTGTCCCTCCGGGTCTCTGTCGGATGTTATCAGCTTGTAACAGGACCAACACATGTGCACAACCATACACAAGAGTATCACCCACAGAGTTTATGTTTACCATGTATCTGCATGTCAATCAAATAAGTCCTTCTCTGATGTTTTTCTAATTACCTTTGTGATTCAACCACCCTCTTTGTGGCGGAAAAGAATATTATGACACGGTACCTAAATGATAGAAATCCACTACAATTTATTAATTATTATTCATACAATAAGTAATGTGAACTTCATGTCCAGCAAGGGTGTCAACAAAGTCACACATTACTTCAATAGAATGGTTAGTCAGGTTTAGGATGAGGTAGCACCTTTGAAAAACGAAGTTGTCAAAACCTCCAGATATTCTCCATGGTTTAATGAGCATACACACTCATCCATTTTCCAAACCGCTTATCCTACTGGGTCGTGGGGGGTCCGGAGCCTATCCTGGAAGTAATGGGCACGAGGCAGGGAACAACCCAGGATGGGGGGCCAGTCTATTGCAGGGCACACTCACACACACATGCACACCTACGGTAAATTTAACAACTCCAATTAACCTCAGCATGTTTTTTGGACTGTGGGGGGAAACCGGAGTACCCAGAGGAAACCCCACGATGACAGGGGAAGAACATGCAAACTCCACACACATGTGAAGGCGGAGACTTGAACCTGGGTTGCAGAGGTGTGAGGCAACAGTGCTAACCACTGCACCACCATGCCGCCCCCCATACACACTCATTAACGATAAAATTACAACATTACACTTCAAACATGTTCAAATGGCTCACCAATAGCTCTGATGCAAACAACATGCACACACATTTAATGCTTTTGAACAAATCAGTGAGCAGGAGTTAACAATTCTTAAAGAATCCCTGGCAAGTTCTGGCAAGACCTATAATAATATAATAAACTCCCATAATAAATATGTCTCTACCCTCAGGTGATGTCCCTGACCTATTTAAAGTAGCAGTAATCAGATGACTACTGAGGAAACCGAGGTTGGATCCATAGGAGCTCAGCATTTACAGACCTGTTTCTAATGTACCATTCTTGTCCAAAGTTTTGGAGAAGATCTCTGCTGAACTTCAGGCATACTTGGAGGCACACAACATACTGGATAGATTCCAGTCAGGCTTCCGCCCAGGACACAGCACTAAAGCTGCCTTAACTAAAGTCGTAAATGATATAACAATGCTGATAACATGACTGTGCTAATGCTTTTGGACTTTAGCGCAGCCTTTGACACAATAGACCATTTTACTCTTTTATAAAGACAAATTTGATGTTCAGTTGTGTGGAATAGTATTCATGTGATTTAAAACCTATTTGACAAATCAATATCAGTATGTTCAAGTGCCAAATCATTGTACTCCATTGTCTAAGCAGTGCTGGGCAAGTTACTCAGGAATTGTAATAAGTTACTTTTTACTTATTAGTTCTTTAAAAAGCAATAATACTAGATAACGTATTACTTCTGACATAAAAGGTTAATTAAAATTATACAAAACATTGCCAAAAGAACAGTTCTGAGGGTTTTATAACTGGAAGTTACACAAACAAACTGTATATGCACACACACACATATATGTGAAGACACAATATGAATGTGGTGTTATTTTGTATTTTGTGCTATATAAAAAATAGTAAACAGTCATTTTCAAAGACATATGGAAAACACACATATATATGTATACAAGGTTTTTGTTGTTAAGCCGAAGAGCACGCGTTACCAGCTGTATGTGCCTTTCGGTCGGCGGCACTTTTTTCAACCAGCTTCACTTTGCCGCTATGCTGCCGTATCAAATGTTTTAGTAAATTAGATGTTGTGTTTTACGCTGTTGAAAGCGTTTTGCTGCTGCCACAAAGTTTACAATGCTATTTTCATCTTTACCTGACACAAAGTCAAAATAATGACTATACTTCCAGCTGCTGAAAGTACACCTCTCGCCCTCTCGATCATCTATGATTTATTTAGCTTTTTGGTTAGTGGTGAGCATAATCTAGTCTGATCTGTCGTGCGTTTACGTCATCATACGTCAGGGCAGGAGCTTTGCACAGAGCTTCCTTTAGTTTTTGGAATGCCATCAACGGAAGTTTATTCATCTCAACCTGATCTTTGAAGTCTTTCCTGCCTTCCAGTAGATTATTGAGGAGTTGTATTTCAGTGTATGAGTTCACCTATGTCTGAATCATCCTTAGCTCTTTTGCAGTTTTAATTGCATGTGGTTCCCTGGTGCTCCACCCACGCCCGAGGCTTGCCTCCCTGCCGCTTCACACGCACCCCCCAGTTTCCATGGTTCCTGCTCCAGTTCCCCTGGTTCCTGCTCCAGTTTCCATGGTTCCGGCTCCAGTCCTCGTGGTTCTGGCTCCAGTCCCTATAGTTCCAGCTTCAGTTGCTTCCGGCCAGCTGTCACCTGCAGTCTCCCCTACGGTGACTCATCGGGCATCTACAGTCCCGCCTGCGATGACTAGTCGGTCAGCTGCAGACCCTGCACCTTCACCGGCTGTGACTTCGCCTACGCCTGCAGTGGCTTCAACTCCCTCCTTGTTTCCTTCGGTGTCCCCTTCGCCTCCCTCCTCGCCCGCTCCGACGGTCCCTACTTTCCTCCTCGTTCCCTCTGGTGTTACCTCCGCCTCCTGCCTCACGGTCGCTAAGGATCCCTCCGGCTCCAGTCTCGCAGTCGCCGGTAGTCCCTGCAGCTCCTGCCTTCCGTCTGCCAGGGTTCCCTCTGGCTCCCTGGTTTCCCCGCCCTTTGTCTCCCTGACCTTTGGTTCAGTTCCCCGTTTACCTGGCCCCTCTGTGTTTCCGCCTGGCCCCTTCCCCTCTTCTGTCGGTGTTCTCCCTGCCGGTTTTGTGCCATCTGGTGTTCCTTCGTTGCCCCATCCCTGGTGTCTTTGAGTCTTGTGTGTCCATCCTTGGTGTCCCAGTTCGTCTCTGCCCTGTGTCAGCTGGTGTCGTGGTTGCTGTTCTTCCTGTCTATTGTGCCTTTCTTTCTTTCGGTTCGTTGATGAGTTTTACTTTTGTTTTCCCAGGTGCTGTGGTCCTGTCCTGCCCTGTGTCCTGTCTTGTCCTCGGTCTGGTCCGTCTGCCAAATGCTGTAAATGTAAATGTCTGGTCCCTTTAGGTGCGCCCAGAGTGCGTGTCTTTGGTGGGGGGGGGTTGTGTCACATCCTGATCGTTCTGATCCTCTTGTGTGCCACACACCCTCATTCACCTCGTGTAGAATGCACGTGTCTTCAGCCATTCCTAGTTGTGTAAATTGTGATTATGTATTTAAGTCCTTGTCTGTGTGTTTTCGTTAGTCCGGTCATTGACATCATTTTATGCTGAGTAGTGTTTCTGTCCCAAATAAACCCTGAGTTCACCCAATTTCCCTGGACTCCTGCTCCTGCTTCCCTGCTCTGTAACCCCCACCTTTGTGACACTTTGGTGAAGAAACAAACTATTTGAAGAGCGAAGTAATAATACTAATCGATCAATACCCCCAAAGATTACAATATAAATTGTAATTGAGATGAACCAAAAAAGTCATTGCTGGAAACACATCCGACATGCTAGCTTTGAAACGACATCCAAGTGTGTATGAATGGACCAGGGCAGGTCATTAAGCACACACTACCGTGGACTGACATATTGTACACATTGTACTCAAACACTCATACTGTAATAGTATGGTTGTCTCCTTTTATTTGTTGTTCTTATTTCTCTTATATATTACTTTAACTTATGCTGCTAAACAGAGAACTGCTAAACAGTTTTTTACTGTGTCTGTAATAGAGAGATAGATGGATCTTTATTACTATCTATCTATAAGGGTGTTTAGCACTACAGATATGCGGAATGTGAGTACAGGAGTGGCAGAACAATTTGACAATCCTCTGAGATTGTGGCAGGGACTTAACACAATCACAGACTTCAGAGGGAAAATCAGCACACCACAGACCATGGCCTCTCTGTGTGAGGATTGTTGTAGCCAGTCTCCGCCGAGTCCATTGATGAGGAAAGAGACGCACACGTGAGGCGAAGGGTGGTTGTAAGTCAGCGCTTTATTCTTTGCACGGATCGCGATCCGGGAGCCACGCTCGCATTCACATACAGTACATACCCGAGGAATCTCAAACTCTGCTGTCTGTGTCTGGCTTATATAACCAACCTGGAGTGTCTGCTGGTCTTGATATTTTCCATGCGCGTGACGGATAACTCTATTTTGACATCTATTTTGTTAGTACCCATACCCCCCCCATTTTGTCTTCTCTTTTGCGGCTTTAGCAACCCCTTCCCTTGTTAAGCCCAGTAGGGCAAACGTTGGCTTAATGTCTCAGCAACCTTGCAAAACACACCATCTGTTTCCCTGTGTCACAACCACCTTAGAGTGAGGCCCCCTGCCCTGCCTACCTGCAAGTCGGTTCCTGTTTTCAGTGTTACAAAGTTTAGCACAAAGTTTAGCCCCTCAATTTCCCCCTTTTGATCTCTACTCAGAGATCACCCCCAGTTATACTGATTCGTGGAAAATTGCTGTATCCCCCTTTTGATATCCACAAGGAGATCACCCTTCTTGGAGGGGACGCTCCAGACCAGCCGATGGTCCCCATCCTCCCCTTCACTATCCGAGGTCGCTAGGAGGGGCATCATCGGCATGTACGTGTGGGCGTCCCTCTTCTCTATTGTGGACGTGATTAACCGAATTGTGAGAGCACGCAGGCAAGAAATGCAGCAACCACCGCAGGTAACTAGTATAGCAGAAAACGTAGCAATCGATAATAATAGCAAAGCCATCAAGGCTTTCCACTACCCAAACATGGAGGTCATCCAGTCATCCCAGAGGTTCTCTATCCCGGAGTGTTCGTGCATGGTTTTGGAGAGAGTGCGGAGGCCCTCTAATGCCTTAGTGACAGACCCATCGGGGGCAGTGTTATTGGGGATGAAAGTGCAGCAGACGCCCCCAAACATGACACGCGAAAGGTCCCCGTGTACTGTCGTGGTTTTTTCTCCTTCCCCGCCAAATCAGAAGTCAGAGGGCCGCTTTTCTAGTATCCAGAATTCATTCTTTATTGCAACAATGAAGTTACAACCAAGACCGGACACGTAAAGTGTGTCCAGTACTGTTTTACACCAATTTTTATATAAGTTCTTATCATTTATCAATATCTTGTCACTTATGCATCATCATTCCTTCAGCCATTCACAATCATTGTTTTTTCCCTTAATCCACACCCCTAGGTGATAAGTTTGTCAGTCATTTCTTTTACCGTTTGGTCCCTCGGCTGAACATAATGGTGGCGCGATCAGCTCTACTTGGTTTTTTAAAAATGCTCAGCCGTGAACTTCTGATGAACTCAAGCAAATCCCTTCCTTCAGTAGTAACCCTGGCAGTTTCAGCCTGTTGCACATTGTCTAACTAGAAGGTTGATAATATATTTGTGCTTTAACATAGTGATAAAATATATGTTAATAAAAGTGAATATTCATAGATTCAGGACTAACATAAAGTAGCTAAAAGAAACTCAGAATAACAAAAGGTGCAAATACATACTCAGTTGATTACATTATAATGTTTACATTGTAATGATTACATCATGGATATTTGGCATACTTCTTAATAATATCATAATACTTATATTCTATGTTATATAGTGCTAAATAATATTCCATAGTACTTGGCCACCTGGTCCCATCCTGAGCAAATAGATGATCCCCCTCTCAGACCTTTCTGACATCTCTCATTGAATCCTGGGGTATCACACAGCCAGATGTCATACCCCCTGTATGAAGCGTTTTGACCCCCGCAATCGATCACGTCGCAAAGATCTAAAAGGAAAGTGGTGCTCATTCCTTGCATGTATTGTAATAGCAGCCCTCCCCATCTTTCCTCACACCTGGTACCTCCCCTTGTCCTTGCTTGGGTAGTGGAATGCAGCAAAAGCATCAACACGCTAATCATATTACACATTCCACATATAACTTGTTTTCCCCCCACAGTCCCCCTTTTCATCTTGATTTTCTTTATCCTGGTCCTGATGTTCTGCGTCAGATTAGGTGTCTCTGGTCTTCCTTGCCAGACAGGGGTAGACTACCCTGCTGGTTGCCTCAGGTCAGGGGATTATTCTGCCCTGCTGCTGGGACCTGAGTTGCTGCCGGTTCAGCAGAACCGGGTTGTTCTGCGCTGTTGGTGAGGCCGTCCTTGATCTCGGTGAGGGATCTGCTGCGCTCTGCCACCGCTGCACACTGGCTCCAATGGAACCATGTGTCTCCTTTGCCTTTCAATCATACTGCATAGGAGGTCCTCTTGGTGACTTGGAAGGGACCAGTCCACCTGGGCTCTGACCACTTCCTCTTCATGATCTTCAGGAGGACTCACTCTGCTGTATGGGGCTTGGCCTGCCGGCCTTCTGGTTTCGCCTCCTGGACCTGCTTGGAGAAATCTGCAATGAGAACTTGAAATCCATCATAATATGCTTTGACATTCCCTCCCCCTTTGTGTTCTGGTTCCCACGTTAGTTCTCTGTGATGCCCAGGAAACCGTCTTCCCGTATGCAGCTCAAAGGGGGTGAACCCTGTACCTCAATTTATGGAGCACCTGATTGACATCAGGGCTAGAGGTAATGCATCAACCCAATTCAATTTAGTCTGTGCACAGATTTTTGCCAATTTTTGTTTGACTGTCTGGTTCAGGCGCTCTACCTTCCCCTGGGACTGTGGGTGGTACACTGTCCCGAAAGTGTGTCTTAGCCCCAACGCCTTCTGTACTTTCTGCAGGTCCTCGTTCTTGAAATGGGACCCATTGTCTGACCTCACCCTCTTGGGAAACCCATGCCTGGGTATATATATTGATTGATTAGGAACTTAACCACAGAGGCCCCATCCTCTCTCTTCGTGGGCCATGCCTTTGGCCATCCCGAGAACGCATCCACACACATCACCACATAGCGCATTCCCCGCACCGGGGTAACCATGTCTGTGAGGTCTACAACTATTTCCTCTCTGGTCCTGCAGTATGCCGGACACTGACCCTTCTACGGTTTTACCATGGGCGTCGGGTTGTGCAGCATACAGATCTCACAGCTCTTTACAAACTCCTGCACCAATTCTTTCAAAAACGGATGCCACCAGCCTCTTAGGTTATTGAGTATTTGCCTCACCCCTACATGGCTCATGCCGTAAGCCTCCTCCAGGACCTGTTGCCTGATTCCCATAGGGAAGGCTGGCTTCCTCTCCTTGTTGCACCACAGTCCCTCTGTCTGGATGCCCTCTCTCCTCTGGGGAGGCTTGATTCTGCATTTTGCGGACCCTACTCAAGGTTAGCCTGCCCTCTCCTTTCAGTTCCTCTTCCACCGTAACCATCTGTCTGCTTACCACATGTCCTGCAGCTCGTTTCGCTTCCTCATCAGCTGCTTGATTTCCTTGAGTTACCACCGTTCCTGCCCCCTCATGTCTATTTCTGCCTTGTGCTTAATTGGTTTGTTTCCTGCCATTAAAAATCCAGCTCTCAGACATTGGCTGAGTTCCACATGCACTGCCCCTACAGCATATGCTGAGTCCAAACAGATGGCGACTTCTTTTCCTTCTGCTAGCTTCAAGGCTTCGATGACCGCCCTGACTTCCGCTCTTTGGGCCGACTGGGCCCCCTCGAGTCTCTCCGCTTTCAGAGTTTTGAATCCTTCCTTTGCTACCACTGCAAACCCTGCTTGCAACCCTCTACTGTCTGTCCTAAAACAACATCTGTCTGTGAACCACTCCTCTGTTCCTTATATTTTTTCGGCTGCGAGGTCCCCTCTGAGGTCCTCTTTCCTGACCCTATCCTCGCATTCATGTGGTTCTCCTCCCTCCATCCGGTCAGCCATGTTGATGCCCTCATAGGCGTAATTCAGATTGGGTGCCTCTAGAATTTTTCTGAGCCTCTGTTGTCTTAGAGATGTCATCGTGAACGTTTGTGAGTTCACATATGCCACCACACTATACGAGGTCAGGATGTGTAGGGCATGACCCGTTTCTGTACGGCCTTCGCCACCCCTGCCACATATCTGGTGCATGGCAGATGTCGTTTTTCTGTGGTATCGAGTTTGGTACTAATATACATTAGTACCTTTCTCTCTCCCCCTTTTTTCTGAAACAGAATGGCGCTCACCACGTCATCTGTTTCAGAAACATCTAGATGGAACGGAAGAGAATAATCGAGTAACGCAAGATCCACTACCTGGGCCAACCCTGTTTGAGGGTAATGAAAGCCTCCTCTGCAGGTTGATCCCATGTAAGAGTGGCGCTGAGGCTCCGCAGGCCATGTGGCCGTATCAGGGCTCTCAGGGGTTGTGTGAGACCCTACCTGAATGTAGGTCCGACTGTAGCCTGTAAGGCCTAGGAAGGAGAGCATGTCCTTCACGGTCACAGGCTTAGGGTGACTGAAGATGGCTGAGTGATGGGCTTGGGAGAGACTCGTCCCCTTCCCAGATAGGACTCTCCCCAGGAAGGACACGACCGTCCTGGCCACCTGCAACTTATCCTTACTGACCTTGAACCCTAGTATGAACTGCAGGAAGGAGAATAAGAGACTTGAGGAATCTGGGTTGGGACCCAGTCCTTGGCCGAAGTGGCTCTCTTTACCATTGGCCCAAGTCTGTGGCCTGATGCTTAGGCCAAACTTGCATCATGTACCAGGGCAGTTGTTTGGGGGCCAGCTGGATGGCGAAGGCCATACCCTCGGGTCCCACATAGATATTTTGGGATGCAACTTGCCATTTGTGGCCTTCCAGTTGCGTAGAGAATAGATCCCTGTACCATTCCGTGGAATCCCGGTCATAGAATAGAGTGACATGTGGGCGGGTGTAGGAACAAAGGGTTCAAGGAGGGCTATCCAGGGATGCCACGCGGAGTACACCGCGAGAATACCTGCTGGGCTAGGCTGTAGAAGGCCCCAGTAGATATCAGCCACCGGGTGTTGTGAAACAGGTTGCACCAGCCACAGGCCCAAGCCGCCCATCGTTCTACCACATGGTAGGCGAGTCCCTTCGGGGAGTGTGACAACCAGTCCATCAGCACTGCACAATATTGATGCTCCCAGCTTAACCTGCATGTCCCGTCCCAGGAGGTTCACAAGAACTGAGGCGGAGACCACGAACGGGTGGAGAAAGGTCTGTCCCCCCAACCTCACCCTAACAGGCTTAGTCACTGGCAGTCTCTGTTCCTCCCTGGAGAACCCAACACGGTCACTGTGGTGGTAGAAAAGTGTTGTTGGTTTGGCACCACATTCATTGTTGAATATGTGGCCCCCGTATCCACGAAGAATGGCAATTCCTTATCCATGACCATTAGGGACAGCATGGGGTCTGCCTCCCCAGCGTCCCGGGCCACCCGTGGGCACCATCACTGGGAGGGGTCTCCCCACTCCCAGTCCGATCCAGTGATGGTGGGGTACTGTCCTCCTCTGGGAGCAGCTTGTGGATTGGGTGCTGTCACCTGTCTGGCCAGGACCCCTCCCCGGCCCTGTTCCCCCATAGGGGCTCCGGCTGGGCAATTCCTTGCCCCAGTAACCAGCAACTCCACACCTGAAACAGGCCCCTGATGGTGGTCCCCTTTGTGTCATACCCCGACCCCATCCCTAGTTCCCGGTTCCCCGGCCTTGGCCCCCACGGCCTCTTCCCTACGGCAGTAGACCCTAACCCTGATTAGCATAATTGGGAGGTCCGCCCCATGGGCCGAACGGGGTCTGTGGCGCTCCCTCCTGTGGTGCCCCTGCCACCATTTGTCTCCACTGCCACTTCTTTTTGTTATCATTCACTTTTTGTCCCGCGTCTCCCACCTGCAGTTTCAAAACTTCATCCCGTTGAACCCCGGCCCACCCCGCCCCGGGTGACACCCAGTTCTCCTAGTACAATGTCTCCAAACTTTCCCCGCTGCATTAGACCTGCCTTTTCCTTCTGCCGTTTTGCTTAATCCCTCTGAGCAGTGTGTTCCTTCTCTTCTCAATGATTGTCTATCTTCTGCTTTATACCCGGCGCACCGTACCACTAGACTCATTCGCTCCCCAGCGTCAGTAGTATCCTTCTCTCTACATTTCCCTTTTGCCGTTTTCTCCACTGCCACCTTTACTACTTCCATTTTTCTTACTGAGGGGCTTCCATCGCGCATTTTCCGGTGGGCCCCAACCCCCATCATCTAACTCCCTATCAAATTCGTGATCCATTTCACCCCTTTACTGATTTCTGCTTCTCCTTGTCGAAGAGATCTTCTGCTTCCGGAGACTTCCGGAGATTTACCCATCCGCACCTGGCACACCATGTGATGTTAGTGTCCTATTAACATACACCACCACGACATATACCCCGTCTCGGGACTCCAACCCGGTGCTTTGAGGATTTTAACCTCGGGACTCCAACCCGGTTCTTTGAGGACTCTTTACCTCGAGACTCCAACCCGTTTTAGAGAGGAGGAACCTTACTCCTCTAGCCAAACTAGCATTCGGGGGTCCTGAATTCCCCGGGACTCTAATCCAGCTTCTCTATTGGCTGTCAGCAAATAGTGGAGTTGCCACACCAAGGACAATATAGGGGTCCCAGACCCTTCGTCAATAGGTTCTAGTTACACTTTCCCTTTAGAGCTATACATACAACAAACCCGTGCCTCTTTACTTTGCCGACGGATCCCGGGACACTTCCAGCCACTTGATTTAACAATCGCCAATATGCAGATTTCAATAAAACAGGCTCTGCCTACCTTATTGTTGGGCTCCCATGGCTGTCCGAGTCCTCAAGACCTCGTCTCAGAATCCAATCAGGTCAACCTCCTCCTTATCCCAGACGAGCTCCTAAATTGTTGCAGCCTGTCTCAGCCGAGTCCATTGATGAGGAAAGAGACGCACATGTGAGGCGAAGGGTGGTTGTAAGTCAGCGCTTTATTCTTTGCACAGATCGCGATCCGGGAGCCACGCTCGCATGCACATACAGTACATACCCGAGGAATCTCAAACTCTGTTGTCTGTGTCTGGCTTATATAACCTGTCTGGAGTGTCTGCTGGTCTTGATATTTTTCCACTCGCGTGACAAACAACTCTATTTTGACATCTGCTTTCGTTAGTACCCACACCCCCCCCTTTTTGTCTTCTCTTTTGTGGCTTTAGCAACCCCTTCCCTTGTTAAGCCCAGTAGGGAAAGCGTTGGCTTAATGTCTCAGCAACCTTGCAAAACACACCATCTGTTTCCCTGTGTCACAACCACCTTAGAGTGAGGCCCCCTGCCCTGCCTGCCTGCAAGTCGGTTCCTGTTTTCAGTGTTACAAAGTTTAGCACAAACTTTAGCCCTCAGGATCTAAACATATCTACACTATTTTATTTGAACAGTGAACACCATGAGATCAAAAAGTGTATGCATCGAGGATGGCGTCAATATGCACACTGTGTCTGAAGAGGATGTGCGGAAGTGCCTCAGACAGGTGAACGCATGCAAAGCCACTGGTCTTGATGGAATCCCCAGCCGTGTCCTTAAATCATGCGCAGCTTAGCTAGCTGGAGTGTTCATGAACATCTTCAACCTCTCCCTCTACCTGTCTGTAGTCCCAGCCTGCTTCAAAATGGCCACCATCGTCCCTGTACCCAAATCCTCCACTGTCTCATCACTGAATGACTGGAGAACGGTAGCTTTGACCCTCACTGGACCCTCTACAATATGCACAACAGGTCCACTGATGACATCATAGTCCTGACACTACACTCTGCTCTCTCACACCCAGAGAAGAGAGCTACGTATGTGAGAATGCTGTTTGTAGATTACAGCTCAGCATTCAATACCATTGTTCCCTTGAAGCTGGATAGGAAACTGCAGGATTTAGGATTGAGCAGCTCTCTCTGCAGCTGGATCCTCAACTTCCTGTCAGACAGGCACCAGGTGGTCAGACTGGGCAGCATCACCTCATCCTCCGTCACAATGAACACTGGTGCTCCACAGGGGTGTGTACAGAGCCCTCTCCTGTACTCACTCTACACTTATGACTGCACGACCACTAGCAGTTCCAACATTGAGAAGTTGCAGATGACATAACAGTGGTGGGTCTTATCACCAATGGGAATGAGATGGTATATACGGAGTAAGTCAGTGCTCTGACACACTGGTGCCAGGAGAACCATCTCACCCTCAATGTCACAAAGACCAAAGAGCTGATAGTGGACTTCTGAAGGTGCAAAGGTACACATACCCCCTTCACCATCAACGGCACTGCTGTGGAGAGAGTGAGCAGCTTCCGTTTCCTAGGTGTGTATTTAGCAGTCACATGGTCAGTTCACACGGCCAAAACAGTGAAGAAGGCGCAACAGCACCTCTTCTTTCTCAGGAGACTGAAGAGATTCGGCATGAGCCCCGCATCCTCAGGACCTTCTACCGCTGTGCCATTGAGAGTATCCTCACTGGATGTATCACTGCCTGGTACGACAATAGCACCGCCTACAACCGCAAAGCTCTGCAGAGAGTGGTACAGTGTTCCGGAAGTATAGTTGGAGGTGAGCTTCCCTCCTTCCAGGATACCTACAGGAACCGGTGTCTGAGGAATGCCGTATATATATATATATATATATATATATGATATTGATGTTGGTGATCACGTTCCCATTAAGCAGCATCCCTATCATGTCAACCCCCAGAAAAGAGCTTTGTTGTCTCAAGAGACCACTTACCTGGTAGAGACTGGTCTCGCTACTCCTAGCAATAGTCCCTGGTGTTCCCCGTGCTTGTTTGTTCCCAAACTGGATGGCACATTCCAGTTCTGCATGGATTATCGGAGAGTTAATGCTGTGACTCATCCAGATGCTAACCCACTGCCTCGTATGGAAGACTGTGTTGACCGTATCGGCTCTGTGAAATACATGACCAAGTTAGACCTATTGAAGGGCTATTGGCAGGTTCCGGTAACCCCCCGTGCTTCAGAGATCTCCGCATTCGCTACCCCTGACACCTTCCTCCAATATACGGTTATGCCCTTTGGGTTACGTAATGCCCCAGCCACCTTCCAGCAGCTGATGCATAAAGTACTAGGTGAGGTCCAGAATTGTGAGGCTTATCTGGAAAATGTGGTGATCTATTCGGATTCATAGAAACAGCGTATATTAACACTTAACCAAGTTTTCGTTCAGTTACAAGATGCTTTGTTGGTCCTTAACTTGGAAAAATGTGAATTCGGACAGGGCACGGTCAGCTATCTAGGGAAATTGGTGGGTCGAGGTGAGGTTAAGCCCCTGGACATAAAAGTCCAGGCTATCTGCGAAAGCTGAAGCATTTCCTTGGGATGGCCAATGTTTCTGCAGAAATTTCTCAGATGTTGTGATGCCTCTTACCCACTTGCTTCATAAGGGAGTGTTGTTTGTATGGTCCCCAGCCTGTCAGAGTGCCTTTGATTCAGCTATGTTACTCAGTAGCTCCCCCGTCCTAGCTGCTCCGGATTTCACCAAACCGTTTAAGCTGGAAGTGGATGCCAGTGGATTGGGTGCTGGTGCTGTCTTCCTACAGGAAGACAGGCACGTGTCTGCTACTTCTCTAAGAAGTTTTTAAAACACCAGTTAGCATACATTGAGATTGAGAAGGAAGCCCTAGCCCTTCTTTTAGCCTTGGAACACTTCGAAGTGTATGTAGGGGATTGTGCTCGTCCGGTGGTCGTACATACCGACCATAACCCTTTGGTTTTCATTGCCCAAATGTGTAACACTAACCAGCATTTAATGTGTTGGGTCCAGCCATTTAACCTGGAGATTAAACATAAGAAAGGTGTCAATAACCTTGTGGCAGGCGCCCTCTCCAGAACTCGACACCCTCGTTTCTGTTTGTTGTTGGATTTCTGTTCCTTTGTTTCTGAATGCCCTTGATTGTATTGCTCGTGTTTGTGATTGTGAACACCTGCCTGGGTTCACTCTTGTGTAGGGGGGTGTTACATGCTGTAAGTGTTTGCAGGAGGTCCAGGCAAATTCTCCTGACTTCTCACCCTCGTCACAATTCACCGGTCACTCCCTTTGGCTCCGCATCCCGGACCTGGCCACGCCCCCTGTCTTCAGTATCACTTTCGAGTCCTGCCAAGAATAAACGGTGGCTAGACCACCTCGGGAGCTCTTGCTCATTGCTTTTGATTATTGGTTTGCTCTATTGTGGTTAGATTATTCGAGTATGACAGTTTTTGTTTCTTGGTTTCTGATTTTCGCCTTGCCCTTTCTCTGTACCTTCGCCCCGGCTCTGATTGTTTCTTTGGTCTTGACGGGTGATTTATTGTTGGTTTGGTTAGGGAGATAGGACTTCGTATTGTCATTGTTGTTTATGTTCTTTTCACGTAGGTTTAGCTTAGATTGGGGAATCGTTCGGTAGCTGTGTTTTGTTTATTGTTTTGGCCCGTGTTACTCCCGAAGTCTGTTGCATCTATTGTTGTGAAAGTATGCAGCTTGAGCTCCTGCCGACTCTCTCTCTGTCAGACAGTTATTTGTGCTTTACACAGATAATGGTTAAAGCAGCAACTTGCTCATGCAAAATTTTCCACTCTTGGTCAACATTAGTTTTTGTGATGACATCATTCCAACACCAAATGTGACTCGACACAAGCGTCCACTGCAACCTTTTGGTGGCATTTTATGAATATGAAATATGTCTTGCATACACCAATTTCCAAAAAAGCTTTGCATACATGCGTCCCATGATTCCATGGCAGTGTTATCCGGTGAAAACCAGTTCCAGACCTTTCCGCCATGTTGCGATTCTCTGAAGCATCGTGGAGTGGGTGTGCTCAGATGGTTAAATTAATCAAGTTCTGGATAAATGCAAGTCCTTGCCTGGTTCATCAAATCATACACTGCATGAAATTCATGTACCTCCAGCTGATTCATTGCTTCTGAATCTAAATGTCTAATCTAAGTAAATCTAAGTAAGGTCTATATCTTTCCCTATGTTTCAGAACTAGTATTGATTCATAAAGCATAAAAGGCAAATTATAATTTGGAGTGCCCAATGAGAGACCGTACAAAAGTATGAATTTCAAGTCATTAAAAACCTCTTCAGCGTCCTCAGTCCACATCAAATCATCCATAAAATTTAGCCCATTAGTTGAGCGCTCTCTGTAAAATCTTAGATCCAGGGTCTACAATAATCCACACTTTCCATAACTGGTAGCACCTCCTGTTTTGTTTGGGTGGTTTTGGAATTTGTTTAATAGCTTCAGTTTTTTTTGGATCTACGTTTTTTCCCTCAGATGTCGGAATGTGTCCCAAATAGGTAACTCCCTGTTTTACGAGTTGGAACAGGTATATAAAAAACAAGTTTGTGAGATCAATGTCAGAAAACCATTTCATGGCAGGAGAGGCAGAAGAAATGATAGTAGCAGGATTAGGAACAATATGAGTATGTGTGTGTATACTCAAATCCAAATCCTGCAGAAAATGCCACAGCCCACTTGCCTATTTAAATATACTTGATATACCTTTCTCACCATTCTTGGACAGTTGATAATGTCTCTTATTAGGTCTGAAGGTACTTTTTTGGCACAACATGCAGGGTTTGGGCCGTAATTCCAGAGTCAATTTTTGATATGGCCCACAAGTAGACCTGCACATCTGCCAGGAAGTTGTCCTCATCTGTGGTGGGGTTAGCTGTCGGTGTCACAGGGGCTGAGAGAGGATGGATGTTATGCTGGACAGAAAGGCAAATGAACACAGGACTGTCACTGACCTCTGGTGTAGGTAAAAAACAGGAACCATCTACCTAAGGCATCTTGTTGGAAACATTCTATAACATCAGCATTCAAGGACACTTCATTTTCCAATCCGTAGAGTCGCATAGGCCAAGAAACACACATGGGTCAGAACCCAACATGCAGGAAACTGAGAAGCAGACAGTTACAATGCTGCAGTTACAATACTGCACAATCACATCTTCCAATCCATCATTCAGGAATTCAGGATAAGTTGGGCACTGAACCAGACAGTACGGGTTTTCCTAGGAACCAAGCTTCTCACTATTTTCTGTGGAGCCTTACAGCACCCAATCCTCAACTTTAAAATTTGCTTTTCCCATTTTTTACCTTTTTTTCCCTATCTCAGAAATTCTCAACACGCACCAACAAGAAATATTCTGCATAACATTGAAAACCAGCACAAAAGATTGCCGATCCTCAGGGCTACTCAACTAGCACCTCCACACCTGGCCCCTATGCATTTGCCATGGCTCTGCTGGGCCCCTCTACATCAGCTATGCCTCCGCCTGGCCCCTCTACATCAAGCCCTGCCAGTCTCTCTGGGCTGCACTCTCCCCTTGGGTCCCCAAATCCTGTCAGTCTGGGAACTCAACCAACCCCATCAATCCTGCTACCTCACCATGGTGCCCCCTCACACCTGCCAGTGCAGAAACATTCACTGCTCCTCACATCTAAGGGTGAGAAAATATATATTTTGAAGGGCATCAGGGAGGAATTGGCAGCCCTGAGAAAACAAACAGAAAGACACCATGAAGAGGTGATGTCCTACCAGAGGGTGGAATTGACCTCACTGGTCCACCAGGTCAGAGGGCCCAGTGCCATGATGTATCTCCCAAATTTGACAGTAAGTTCATATTACTATTTATTAGTATAATACATTGTGCTGGTTGCCTAAAGAATACTTCTATTTCCTTTTAACAGACCCTGAATGATTATCTGTGTCGTGATCTCCATCCCTTCACTTCATTCTTTTTATTCTTTCTTTAATTTTGAACAATAAGCCTGGATAGTCCTGGAAGTCCAACCCCTCGTCCTTGTTGTGGGAGGTGACGCAGTATGGCCAACGAGGCTCTGGTGAAGCAGTGTTACGTGGTGTACCAAGTGATGAATACATTTGTACATCTGTATGCATTACAGCAACAGCATGCAAGAATTTACCACAATTTGAAGCATTTCTGTTTTTTACGCCTCAGGCAGCTCCTCAGAGGTGCTGGGAGATGATATTGGTCTCAGCAAGGCATCCATCAGCAGAGCTGGAGCAGCTGTCATCCAGGTGCTGTTACAGCTTGTTGAAAGGATGACCTTTCCAGTCACAGTGGAGGAGATCACCAAAGCAAACCAAGGCTTCCACACCATTGCTGGCTCCTAGGAGACAGAGGTTACCCTCTGCATCCTTACCTACTAACCCCCTCAGGGGCAGATGAGAGATTTAATAGCGCTCCCACCAGCACGTACGCTGTCGTGGCCATAGGGGTGTGGAAGCAACGTTTCCAGTTTCTGAGGAAGTCTGCCAAGGGGACTGCAACTGTACCCTTAAAAATGCTGTACAGTGGCGGTAGTTACTGCACTGCTGCGCAACATGGTATTACAGCAAACATCCAGCTGCTAAGGTGTTGGAAGAGGAATCTAAACAAGGCCATGTTGGAATACATCCTGCAGGCCTAGCAGTATGACTGCGGTTGTGGGAAAATATATTTGGCCCGTAATGCCCCTTCTTTCTTCCCCCTCCCCACACCTTTCTCCTCCACTGGCCCTTTTCTTTTTTCCCTCCCCATTAGTTTTTGCCATTAAGTTCCCTGTTGTGGGATTTACTCCCCCCCCCCATGTTTTATTTTATTAATTTCATTTTATTTTTAATTTTTATATTTTTTTATTTTATTTTTTAATATATGTGCTGAAGTCTACCACATAGCAAAATGAACAGTGACTGCACAACATCCTCTCCATCGCCACACACAGTAACTGTATATGCTAATACGGGGTGGTCAATCTTGTCCACAACGGGCCAGTGTGCATGTTTTTGGGATACCCTTTTGGGCAGCTATTCAAACCCAGATGTAAGGACTTTTCAGCCAATCAGTCCTCTAATTAGTAATCTAAGTAGGAAGTTGCAGCAAAAAGTGGTATACCCAGCAGGCCTTTTTGAATAAGATTGGCCACCCCTGCGCTAATACAATACAGTGCACAGTGTGAGAACATATTCTGCCTATTACTCACTACTTACTTTTTGCCGATTTGATTGATTTAACTTACAATCAAACCATACTTATGACAAGAGACCCACAAACAAAGTATTAAAATCATTCGCATGGAGACTAGATTCCAAGCTGGTTTCAAAGATAGTAACTGGAGCCAGTCCAGACATTGTTTTTTATTGGTATCGGCTACCAAAGCCATTTAAAATCCATTTAATGTCCCACATCTGCCTCATTTACAACAGCTGCACAGATCATAAGCTTTTCTCTCACGCTACAGTAAGCTTGAGATATATAACTTGAAATTATGAACTGTGTCAGCTGTGTGGAAATTCTTTATGTTGGAAACTCAAAGTAGCCCAAAAACTTGCAAGAGTCAGCTTTCAAGAGGATGTAGTACAGTTAGAAGACTTCTGTATGTGCATGTATGGTTGAAAATTTATTAAAAGAAAAAAGTAAAAACGATCAGGACTTGGAATCAAAGCACATATAAATATTGAATGGATTGCATTGAATCAAATCCATTTACCCAAAATGGGGACTGGGACATCATATTAATTATCACTAATATGTATTTTTAATTACAGATACTCTTGCTTCAACTCCCATTCTACTCATTCCAGTTTGAAATATAGTCTCAATCACAATAGTAAAGTACAAATGAATGAGATACCAGCACTCCAGCAGAACCCCAGAGGTGTGGTAGCTAGATATATGTATTAAGGCCAAAGTTTAAGATTAGTCCCGTATGACATTTCCCCCAGTCATTCCTTTCACTGAAATTATTTTTTGTACAGTTTTAGATGGTGGATGGAGACAGATAGAGATGCTTATATCAATCCAGATAGAGAGAGTACGGCTTCCAACACATGAATAGTTACATTCTGCTTTTTCTCTGACACCATGCTTGCAACAGAACCTTGATGCTTTCATTCTGAATTTTTGGACATACCTAATTTCAGCATGCAGCTGTAATTCGAATATATGATCAAATTTGTCAGCCCTCAACATTGACGGAAATTTGTATAAATTGCAGGCAGCCAACTGCGATTAAGATGCTGTAGTCATTGATTTCTGATGCACCAACAATATGGCACTACAAAGGGGCGGGACACAGCCACAACACATGCAATTTCCTTAAACAAGTTTGTTTTGATCATATCAAAACATAAACTTCAGCCTTTTAAAATAACAATTAAAAACTATTTACAATAACATAATTTATGTAATTATACAGAATGTTCCGCAGTGTCTCCTTGTATATTAACAGAAAATTCCGTTGTCTGCGTTTGCCTACATTTCACACATTTTAAATATTGATGATTATATTATAACCTCAACCCTGTACTGGAGAAAAAGCTGAAAGATATATGAATGCATCTTCGTTATGTAATGTAAAAGTACGCATGAAGAATTGCGGTTATTTTATTATTAACGCCCATCAGATTTAGTCCTCCCACTCGCTAGGCGGTGTGCTGTATTAGGTATGAAAACTAAACACCACCGATGCCTTACTTGAAACAGGTATATTGTGGAAGGTTGTTTTCAATACAGAATCCCGACCCTAATTTTAATACCACAGAAGAAGAATCCCAACAGTGCTTCAGAAACGTGGAGCATACGAACTTATGCTCACTCTTTATTATTTTTGTCATTTTCGAGGTAGTGCTAAAATAATGCTATAACAGCTTAAATCCGAATATAACAGTGGGTCTAAATGACGTATCAATAGAAAGAAAACGTTTTATAATTAAATGCAAATGAAATATACAATTGTTTATTATTGCAGTCGCTAGTATTATATCTTGAATGCATTTGACCGAGCTAGCTAGCCATATTTCTAAAAGGTTAGACAAGCGGTATTCAAGATTGTTCAAAGAACCGGAATATCATTTTCAATAAACGTTATACAGGTAAGTTATTGAATGTTTTGCTTTTTAAGTGCTTCTAGCAGGTGTAATTATATCATGATAGCCAGTGCCTTTTGATTACGTCTGGGAGTTGCAAACAATTAAGTCCATGCTTTGGTGTTGTGTCGTCACCTACATATTTATTCCAAATAGATTTTTGCAACATTCTTCCGATTTTTTAAGATGTGTCAGGTCTGCCATTTAATATGTATATACCTGCATTTTTCTGTGTTTGTGGACTATGAATGCTGCACGCATTTATGTGGTTTCACAGTACGTTGGATGCCAGATTAGCGCTTCAAACAACAAATCTCAGCAAGTGGCACGCTGTACTGGGTTATTCTCTGCATTGTGGCCGTAGCTTCCCGGATAAGCTCTGGACCCCGCGCCACCCTCTATAGGAAAAGCGGGTGTGGAAAGTGACTGGATGGAAAGAAATATATGCGGACATGAACACAGAAGTTTGTTATAATCAGTGTTTGCCTTTAAACAATGTTATTCATTTATTAGAATTCTAATAGAAGTATAACTATATTTGCTACGGCTGTATTTTTGCTGCAATTAATAATTACATCTATTCAAATTGTCACAATTTTGAATCTTTATTTTGAACCTTTGATTTATTAATGTATTGCAGAACCTTTAAACACTAGTGAGTAGGTTTTGGGATCACAAAATAATTTCCATAATATGTTAAAAGTTTTTAATGTTAAAAGTTTTCTGCTTTAACAGTAAGTGTTTTTTAAAAAAAGATAAAACATGCATAGATAATAAAACTAATATAGATCAATGTTTAAATTTCAAAAATTTATAAACTTAGAGAGGGTTGCGAGCACTGTTCTTTTGGGGTAGTGAGCTGAAAAATTTGTGAAGCCATGGAGTTGACGTGTGCAACAGCTTCATTCAATGTACTGACTCATCCTTGGTAGTTAAAGACCACCTTTTAATTAAATTTAGAACATGAACCCTCGGGTTATATGTAATGGTAATATCACGATGCATCATGCTGCTTTGAATGGTGACACTGGTATCATGATGACTATTGTATCACGGGCTTTTGGCAATACTAATTCTAATATTTACTGTGACCACTAAAGATAATAAATTAGAGAGAGTAATGCATGTCTGCGCCACATTTTTTGCAATGATAATGCAGCAATTTAGTTTGAGGGTCAATCCATTGTAATTAAAAAGAAATCCAAAAAATGTTTTTGCATCACAATTTTGGATTTTGATGAATTTTGGCACGTGAATGACATACTTTCCAGAGCACAAAAATATTATTAAAAAAAATCCCTTTAGGCAGTGTGTGACTCAGTGGGCAAAGCCTTTGTGCTTGTAATTGGAAGGTCATTGGTTCAAGCCCAGCCTCATCATGCCTGTAGGCCCATGAGCAACCTGCGTGAAGTTGGCCCCCCATATGTTTCAGATTTCAATCATATGTGCCGCATTTGTGCTGGATTGTGCCCTTAATGTACATGCACGGGTTTTTGGTGGTTTTTTTTACATAACAGCGTTGCTGCGATTTGTTTGATGACGCGATCGGCATTAGTCACGGGGATCGAGATAACCATGTTAATTAATGTTAAGTGGCGATTTTGGCCCTCTTTCGTGCTCGAGATATTAGGGTTCGGCGACATAAAAGAATCGATATAACCGATGAGAAAATGCTAAGACAAAGAGCGAATTTGGTGGTTCCACTTAAAAAATGTTAACTTAATAGAGTTGGCGAGTTAAGCGAGATAAGTGGGTTTGACTGTATTATATTCAGTCAACAAGGTAGTCCTCTTACAGTGTTTATTTTGGGTCTTTTTATACATGACAACGTTTGGAAAAAATTAAAACTGTGGTAATTTTTTTTTACTTTGATAGCCCTTCTTTGCCTTTGTGGTAGCCCATCTACTTCTGGCTAGCTATCTGAGGTTATAGCTGTCAGGGTCAACCCCTGTTGTCCCTTTCTGTGTCCCTTCCACCGTTAGGCCAGCAGGCATCGTTGGTCATCCCCTCCCTAGTGTTTCATTCAGTCTTTGTTTATCCCCTTTTGTTCCTGACCCCTCGTGCTCCTTTTGGTTTTTGTAGTGTTCTTAGTGTTTTCTGTTTTATTTAATAAATCCTCATTTGTTGTAAGCCGCAAGTGGGTTGTCCACCATTTATGTTCCCCGCCTGCATGATAACTCAACCCTGCTCAAAACCCGCCTGGACCCTTGACAAAAGCTGTGAGCACAGAAAATATGATGGGGAAAAAGTGACAAATATAGGCTCATCAAAGCTGATAAACTGCCAAAAAATGAGCCAACGAGATACAGCAGTGAAACTACAATGTTATATTTTATGTACCGTACTGCACTGTTTTATAGCATATTTGAATCATACAGTTCAGTAATTAAATTTGTACAGTACTGTGTCAGGTTCGCGCTGGTAAAGCGGGTGATCGCAGGGGCAGCCAAGAGGGCAGGAAGCAGGCGGAATACGGGGGAAAACGGGGATTTATTCAAGATACGGGGACCAGGAAACATCTGACGTATACTAACATCAATGACGGACAAAAACTAAGGAAAGACATGGACTGAAATAGACAGGACTGGGCAGAAAATAATCAGACACAGCTGGGCTAGATCGGGGAAGCACACGTGGATAATCAGGGGGCGTGGCACACATGAGGATCGTACGAGCCGGGCATGACAGAACCCTCCCTCAGGGGAGGCGACGGAAGAGACGAGGGAGATGGGACCTGGAAAACAAGAACAAAACCATTAACGGGGCACAGGGAACAGAACGGACAGACAAAACTGGCACAAGGGAAGAAACCAGGACAGGACCTGACATAGGACAGGGAAGGCAGACAGACAGATAAGGAACGGGGACACGGAGGGAACGGAGGGGACACTGGGGGACGAGGAGCCGAGACAGGAGGAACAAAGGGACGAGGAGCAAACAAAGGAGGGACACCGACAGAAGACCAGGGAGAGAAGGAGGGGGAATAAAGGGGAGCCCGAGGGGGCCCCAGTGGGCGACGGGCAGTGGCTGGAGGGGCCGCGGAGGGGCTGAGGAGGCAGGGCGAGGGACAGACAGAGGGGCCGAGGAGGAAGTCGGAGGGGGGACGAGGGAGCTGAAAGGGACACCAGCGAAGGCAAGAAGAGAGGGGGAGCCGCAGCAGGTGGCGACGTCCCCCGACGCACTAGAGTGGGGGGAACCACAGGCAACCGAGGAGCCGCAGCAGGGGAGCCCGCAGGCGACCGACAAGGAGCCGGAGGCGGGAGCGAGGCAGGGCGAGGAGGCCTCGGAGGGGGACCCGTAGGCGACAGCCGACTCTGCAGGCGCCGTCCGAGCCCCAGCACAGACGAGCGAGGGCGAGCCAGGGGGCAGGGCAGGAGGGACCCCAGCCCTGCATCTATGTCCTCTCCCCTTCTTGGACACGGACAATGGGACCCTTGGCTGGGGTCAAGCTCGCCGGGGTGAGGGCGGAGGAGTCACTAGGAGGGTCCCCGAGGGGTCCCATTCCAGCTCCTCTACCTCCAAAGAGGGAGGAGCGATGGTGGGGTCGTTTGGGACCTCCTCGGGGACTGGAGTTGGAGAGACTGGAATGGTGTTGGGGATAGGAGTCACAGGGGTTAAAGTTACTGGTGCAGGCAGAGGGAGCGCCCCGGGCGCGGGCGCGGGAGCTGCAGGTAGAGGCGGCTGCTCGGGCCGCGCAGGAGCTGCAGGAGGCGGCTACTTGGGCCGCGCAGTTGCAGCAGGCAGAGGCGAAGGGAGCGCCACGGGCCGGGCGGTTGCAGCAGGCAGAGGCGAAGGGAACGCCTCAGGCGTAGCTGCTGCAGGCGGCAGGACTGGAAGGTCCCGTGCAGATGAGACGGGCGTGGCCCCTTTAAGGATCTGGGGCACACGCGGGATAACTGCGCTGGCCTCTTTATTGGCCAGCCGCTCTGCCCGGAAGAAATACCACTCGAGGAACGGTGGCAGCCCTGCGGCGGCTGGGCGCTTTCCCCGGAATGGGGAAACTGCCCGCGTAGGCAGCCTTGCGGCGCTAGTGATCTCCGGGTCGACCGGGGAATCCTCCAGCTCACCAGCAGGAAGCAAAGCAGGGACGAGCGTGCACGCGCCAGGGCGATCGTTGGGGCGATTGCCTGCTTTCTCCGCTTCCTCCGCCTTCAGGTCACGGTCGGGGAGGTAGGCTGCGCTCTGTTCGCCAAGGCGGATAGCGGGAGGACAGTGCCCGCGTTTCGCGGCGCGACCCTCCACGAGGTGCACGTGCGTCCTCCTTGAGGGATAGCCTGTCCAGGATTTCCCAGCTCTGGCTCACCAGCTCCCACGCCCAGGGATCTTCCCGGACGCCGGGCTGGGTGAACCAAAATAACACCTGGTCGACGAGACCGAGGTACTCGTCCTCAGTCATGGAAGGTGTTCCTTGCTTTGGGTCCATCATTCTGTCAGGCTCGCACTGGTAAAGCGGGTGATCGCAGGGGCAGCCAAGCGGGCAGGAAGCAGGCGGAATACGGGGGAAAACAGTGATTTATTCAAGATACGGGGACGAGGAAACATATGACGTAGTCTAACATCAATGACGGACAAAAACTAAGGCAAGACATGGACTGAAATAGACAGGACTGGGCGAAAATAATCAGACACAGCTGGGCTAGATCGGGGAAGCACACGTGGATAATCAGGGGGCGTGGCACACACGAGGATCGTACGAGCCGGGCATGACATACTGTCATTTGAAAAGCATTTGAAACGGCTGTAGTGTATTTTGAAAGTCAGTAAAATTTTGTAAACAGCGATGCTGTCCATTTTATTACCATATATTCATGTTATTACCATCTAATCAACGTTTGTATAATTATCTGTCTGAGACATACATAAATTTGTTATAATGATCATCCACTTATAGTGATCAATTTCACCCAGACAGATGTGATCGTTAAAAGCGGTCTCCCCTGTATTATTCTTATAATAAGGAAGAAATGCATTGCATCCAAAACATAACTCAGTTCAGCAACACTGCTTCTTTTTATTTAAATTTTATCACTTCTAGCAGCATTGTTTAGTCAGGTATGTGTTTTCAACACTGTTACCCGGGTCTTGCATTTTTCTTCTTAAAGTTTGAAGCAACTCCGCATTGCCAACATGCCGACAGGTTTCACGTACAACAGGAGCTCTAATCATGTCACGCACACTGCTCCTACGTGAGAACATGATGCATCTACTTCCGGCATGCGGCAAGTTCTGTCAAGTGTTTTCGTGATTTTTAATGTATTGGATTACATTTTTTAGTCCACTCCAATGTCCAATCCAGTAATTTAGGGCTGGATCGGACCTATACCAATACTGAATATCGGATTGGCACATCCCTCAACAGAATCCTTGGGTTTAGATCTTTCCTTCTTTTTCCAGTAGACAATAAACAGCAGTAATGTGGCCTTCAAACCTAACCAGTAATCTCCCTGGACTTTATCTTGCAAGACAAAGGAGAAATTCTCTGAATAGTCCCCCACACACTTTACCAATTTTAGGCTACACTTTAGATGCACTTTAGGTACACTTCAGGCTATTTTTATGAAATAAAGAGTACTCTCTTCCCTATTAAGTGAAAAAATTTTAACCCTCCTGTTTCTGAGGTTCAAAAATAATATTTTTAGAACCTCTTACAGTTTTAGGGTGCTTATTTCTTGAATGGGACTGAAAAAAAGCTCAGTGATTTATATACAGTACTTTCTTACAGTCTTAGGCAGTGTAAGAAAATTAGGTTCAAATGATATTCTTGTTGGTGTAAAACTATTATGTCTGTCAAAGTGTGTCAGCTTAGCCACTTCAAAACCTCACCTAAAGTCACCCCACTATTCGTAACACCATCCAATACACACATGTTTTTTGACTATACCGGTGTACCCCACCTTGTATAGCTAATCAATACCTCACTGACTTTCCTATACTAATTTAATTAATTAACTGAGGTGGATTTGAAATGCCACAAATACATGCAATGGCTGGGGTGCGCCTGAGGAGAGGCTTGGGATCTGAAGCGGTATGCGACTGTCACTACCTGATCCGTACCACCTACCCGATTTTTATCATGCATGTACCTCATTGCATTTCCTGGCACTGTTTGATTTGTTTATCCCTCCATTTTCTACATGGTCTACATCTATAGCAAACTACACTTCACTTTATTGAGAATTGGTGTTAATGATTCGGCTGGAAAAAACAAGGAAAAAAGTGTTTTCTTTGCTTGTCATTTTAAGTGTTCACTCCAGTTGTGTTTTTTCAGTTTTTGGAAACACAATATTACTAAATATCCCATATCTGTATTGTGATGCCCAAAAGTTAGTAGTTTGTATGAATTCAGTAAATCCTTATGTTTATTAAATTTGGTTAGCAGAGCACGTCACATGCTAATGTTTTGGTGGTGAAGAAAGGTGCAGTTCAGCAGCCACATCATCTTTTGAAGGGGGAGATATTGTAGGTAAACAACATAAAAAGATGTTGGTGGTATGGCGGTACTTTTTTCAGTTTAAAGTCCAACACATTTATTAAACATAAGGATACACTGAATTTTTAAATTACTAACTTTTGGTTGTCTGCACAAATGTTTACAACTGTCATTTAAAGCTCTGGAGATTATTGCGCATGCGCCATATAATCACAATGTGATATTGTCCAGCTCTACTCTGATTTATAATTTTTTTGTACCTGCTGTGTCAAAAACATGCATATATCAAAGAGAGGGTTAAAACAATTAAAATCTGAGCTCTGGAAGGTATGTGTGATAAATGTGTCAAATTCCTTCAAAATCAAAAATGGTGATGCAAAGGGCATTTGTTGAATTAAAATGGAATGGCCCTCAAAACATAAATTTTGTAGTTGCATGTATGCATTCATTCATAGTCGCAATATAATTTTCTTGACATGCGCATTTCAACAGAATTAAATGTGGTCAATTTATATTTTACCACGCCTGGCATTTAATGTGCATAGTATTGTCATGTTATAAAGGTAGTGGGGAGAACTAAACTAATAGCTCAGAGTCGTTAAAATCTTATCTAGCTCTGATTTAAAAGAACCCAAGGATTCAGCTTGCACTACATTATCAGGAAGGCTATTCCATACTCTCACTACACGCTGTGTAAAGAAGTGCTTCCTTAAATCCAGCTTGAAATGTTCTCCCGCTAATTTCCACCTATGGCCACGAGTTCGTGTATTTAAACTAATGCTGAAGTAACTATTTGGTTGAACAGCATCCAAACCTGTTAGAATCTTATATACCTGGATCATGTCCCCCCTCAGTCTCCTTTGCTTGAGACTGAACAGATTTAGCTCAAGTAACCGTTCCTCGTATGACATTCCTCTAAGACCAGGAATCATTTTTGTGGCCCTACGCTGCACCTTTTCTAAGGCCACAATGTCCTTTTTAAGATATGGTGACCAAACCTGCACACAATACTCTAGGTGAGGTCTCACCAAGGAATTGTATAATCTTAGCATTACCTCCCTTGAGTTACACTTCACACACCTGGAGATATACCCCAACATCCTATTGGCCTTTTTTATTGCTTCCCCACACTGGCGAGAATGGGACATGAAAGCATCAACATACACACCAAGGTCTTTCTCATGATCAGCTACCTTTATTTCAGTAAATAGATAATGCTACACAATGAGTAAGATTTCCAGTACAATAACATGTAGCTAGGTGAAAAAATTGTGTATGAATTATTCAGAGGCTGTTTGTCCAGGTCACCTGTGATGGACTGGCACTCTGTCCAGTATGTTTTATATTCTTTTTGCCCTGTGCATCCTAGGATACACTACATATTCACTTTGATCCTATGCAAGATAAGTGGTTATTGAAGATGGATGGAGAATAACCTTATAGCATTAGATGATTTATATAACAAGCTTGACATGCTGCTCTGTTAAGTTAAAGGTGTTGGTGAACAATATTTAAAAAATTTTGTGTTGAGATCTATGTAACTAGTTTTTAATACTTCCTGGTTAAAATTAACATGTTAATGTTTTTCTCTCTTGTTCTTTAATTGTGGAGTTTATAGGGAGAGATTGAATCCCACCACACATCAAGTTCCGCCAGGTCTGTACTTCTGATCGCTTCAGATGCTGGGAATTCATGAAACTGGAGATAATGGCTCTCTGCCATCAAGGACATATCGCTGTATGGCATGTTCAGCCACCTTTTCGGGACTGTCCTCTTTACTCGTGCACCAGGCATCTCATGCAAATAACACCAACTCACCTGATGGGAATCAACCACCACTCGCTCTCCAAGTTTCCTGCAACAATTGTAGAAGCACGTTTTCCAGCAAGGATCTTTTGGACAAGCATCATTGCAGTGCCCCGCCCATCTCTGCCTCTTCCGCTATTTACGTCTGTGAGTGTGGGGATAAGTTCCAAGATTTGAATGCCATGCTTGAACATAAGCAGTTACACAAGACACAGATGGATGTACAGGAGCCCCTGGCAATAAAGGAGGAGAAAGCAGTAGGAGAGAGCATAAACAGCCCCAGCCATTCAGACCCTATGCATGCATCTTGTAGTGAGAGCTTTAATCTTACTTCTCATTCCATTCTATCCTCACATGTCCATCCACCTAGCCCCCAAATCTCTCAGTCAGCTACTGAAGACTCTGTCTCTGAAGTGAGCAATAAGGAGATTTTCAGTCATGCTCCCTCACCTGTTGCACAGTTAAACAACATACCTTCTTTAAAGCAAGTTGCACCCATTCCTGTTTCCAACTCACCTGAATTAATTTTGGCACCAACCATTACAGCTCTAAAAGATGACTTAGAACACAGAAGTGTTGCGGATGTGAATTCTGTCTCAGACTCAGTCAGTCCTGTTCATAGCGATGCGGTTCTGCAAAATGATCAACAGGATGTAAAGCCACTAAAGAAAACTTTAAAGACAATGCTGGTGTCTGCTTTCATGGAAAGATTGCCACCAGCCCAGGTAGCCTTTGGGGCTAACAAGGAAGAAATATCAAAACCAGTGGGATCGCCATCAGTTATAGCTTCTGAATCTGTAGAGGGATCATCAATTAGTCAGTTACTATGTAAATCTGGGACTAAAACGAAGCAGCAATTGGCTGGTGCTCTTAAGAATCTTGGTAATACTGTTAGTTTGACTAAGGTTTTTCTACCTGTGGTGGCACTTGAGACGCGTCGAAAGTTAGTTGGGGTCAGTGAAAATGGCCAAGAAGGTAGACATCAGTGTGGACTCTGCCGGAGGATTTTCCATGACATAGATAGTCTCATATTTCATCATACTATGCACAAGAAAGAAAAAATTAGGGGCTGTCATCATTGCAAACGTCTTCTCATTAGCAAAACCTGTATTCAGTTCCACCATCTGTGTTGGCCAGAGCCTGCAGGGATTCTGCAGGATCCATTCTCAGTAGGTGATGTAATGCCCCTCTCTTTAGGAAATTTGGCAGTTCATGGCCAAAAAGGCACCATGGAGAGCAGTTCTGAGAGACAGCTGCAGAAAAGACTTTTCACTTGTCACATGTGCAAACATAGTTACACGCGCCTGTGTAATCTAAAAAAGCACAAGTGTCATTTGTTTTCCCATCGGCATGTGGATGGTCTCCCAAAGGACAAAGTCCATATGGTGAAAGGAAATGTAAGAATAGATAATGAGAGTGTGGGGGGAATGGGAGGGTCATCCCTGCAAAAGAATGTTTCTGTAGACACTAAAGCCACTAGTCTTATCAAAAGGGAGATGACTGAGTCTAACTCTCCAAGAGGCCCAGAGGTTTCTCTCGGCATGCTAGCAAAGAACCCAGGAATAAACTTGGATGTCTGGCCAGGCTCCCCAAAAAGTTTCATGCCGTTCCCTTCAAAATCAGTTAGACGAAACTCAACAGAACTGCAGGAAACAAAGTTGGAAGGCTGGACTGCTTCCACACAGGAGTATTCAGCTTCAAAGCATATGGTACAGGTTAAAACAGAAGGCGAGGTGAAAAATGTAGAGGCAGAGGAAGAGAAAAGACGCTGGACTATACCAATTGATGAAACTGACAGTGATCTTCTAGTTGAGGCAGAGCACAGTAATAATAATAAGGAGTTTGTTTTCAGGAAGCCTGGTGTAGGAGATGGTTTTCCATTCACATCCAGTCAGCTAAATCATCCAATCCATACATCTGAAATGGACCAAAGTCATTTGCCCTGCAGCGGAGTGCCGCAACACATTCAGGACACACTGTCAATAAACGCAAAGTCACATCTGGAAATCAAGAAAAGGTTTGAATGTCTCAATTGTCGGAAGAGCTTCAGTCGCAGATATGTTCTCAATCTGCACAAGAAGAAATGTATTCCAATAAGCAGAAACACAGAAGACATTGGCAGTCACAGTGATCAAAATACTGGAAAATCCGAGAGAATAATTTTGCCACGAGATCATCAAGGATCATTCCAGGAACCAACAAACCAGGAAAGGATGCTGATCCTCACACCATCTTTTGGGGTTCAGGGTGATAATCTTTCTTCGGGGAACTCTTGGGGAATTACGTCATTACCACCTGTTTTGCCAAGAAAAGTGACTTGTGAATGTGGATCAGTTTTCACCAGCTCTCGTCAACTGTTTGAGCACCTTCAGATGCATGCCCAAGAGTCTTACATTTGTCCTACATGTGGGAAGAACCTCCACTCTTGGATGAGTTATGAGGCCCACCTCCACACACACAAACGCTCAGTTTGTCCAAAGTGTCAGCAGTCTTTCAGCCAGCACAGCTCGTTGGTCCGGCACCTGAATAAGAATCGATGCAAAGCTGATGGTATCATGGGGAATAAATTTCTGTGCCCCAGTTGTGGTGTGGAATTTCTCACTTGTTCCAGGCTTAAGCTCCACATGCACTACTGTGCATCCACGCCTTCCAGCAAACCAGTCGTCTGTCCAGTATGCACACACAGCTTCAGTAGTAACAAGGAGCTCCAGAAACATTTAATCACCCACAGTCACACCCAGGCTTTTCGGTGCCACATCTGCCAGCGCAGCTACCCTAGTCTGAAGTCTCTTAAGAATCACAAAAGAAAGGTTCACCGATTGATGTTTGCTGAAAATTCCAGAGGGGTTGATAAAATAGGTTTGTGAGTGGTTTATTTTCAAACCAGCAAACAAGAAAAAAATTTAGTTTATTCAAATTAGGAAGAATTACTGTATGGTGCTGAAAAGACTTTATAATTGTATATAATGATCTGGAATATAATATTTATGTGAACATTGACATTTGACTATTGTAATTTGTACTGTTTTTTGTTTGGTCTCTCTGAGGTCTTGAAAAGCACTATATAAAAAAAAAAACCTCAATAATAATAAGAATAAGAAGAAGAACTGTGCTTGTGGTTGTTCTTTCATGTGACTCCACTGAGTAGGACTAGGGCTAAGTGACATTGTTAAATTTCCTACAATAAATTATGCTAACTGGCTTAAGGATTCACCCAGCAGGGATAATAACATAAGAAATTTACAAATGAGAGTTGTTAAAATCTTATCTAGCCCTGATTTAAAGGAACCCAGGTTTTTAGCTTGTACTAACAGAGAGTATTCCATACTCTAACTAGATGCTATGTAAAGAAGCGCTTTCTCAAATGAAATTTTAAAATGTTCTCCCACTAATTTCCACCTATGGACTTTGGCTGAACAGCATCCAGACCTGTTAGAACCATATATACCTGGATCATGTCCCCCTTTAGTCTCATTTGCTCGAGACTGAACAGATTCAGCTCAGCTAACCTCTCCTCATAAGACATTCCTCTAAGACCTGGAATCATTCTTGTAGCCCTACGTTGAACCCTTTCCAAGACAGCAATGTCCTTTTGAAGATGACCAAACCTGTACACAATATTCTAGGTGGGGTCTTACCAAGGAAATTGTATAATCTTAGCATCACCTCCCTTGATTTAAACTCCACACACCCAGAGATATAACCCAACATCCTATTAAATGTGTATGCAGTTTATTTTACAATATTCAGAAAATCATCTCATGCCCCACAGTTTGAAAACCATTGATTAATCCAGTATTCTTGCGAAGTTTGAAAATGGTCCATGGTATAATTCTACTGTGTTTACAAGTCTTCTGCAACCACTTATTCTGTCCTTTGCTACCACCTAGTTCCTGCTGCTTCAACTTTGGGGTTACTAGACCCCAAATTCAATCAGGTGCAAATTTTCATCCACATAATGTTTTTCGTGAAATAGTAATATGATACATTAAAGATCAAATAGAGTAAATGGGATAATAAAATCAAATAAATATATCCTGTTCACAAGGTCAAAGTGTCTTCTGTAGCCACCCTTCCCTTTGCTTTGCTTTATTGCATTAGTATTTCAATTTTGGTGTGATTTGTCTTGTAATTTGAGCAGGTTTGGATCTGGTTCACCTATACAATATGTCTGCGAAGTTTAAAAATACAATCCATCAGATACTTTTTGAGTTATCATGCTAATGGAATCAAATCTCTAAAACTCATTTTCTTTGCTAACACTATGTGACCTTGCTTTTTTTGTTACAATCCGTGTCAAAATTTGATCAGTTCAAGTTCATGGCCCAGAAAATGTGTCTGCCAAGTTTGAATAGGACCTTTCGAGTTATTGCACGTATGAGAAAGTGTTGGCAGTGGCGGACCAGTACAACAACCAGATGAATTCCCCCTCCGTGTAATACAAGTAGTTCAGTTAAGTTAGTTAAGCAAGCTAATTTCCTTTTTTTATATATTACTGACAAAATTTCAGCATATTTCAAGGGACCTTATTTATTCCATTGCTTGCCTCATGTTTGCATGCTATTACTCCTTATGCTGCCTTAGAAAGGGTTCAAACATAGGGCTACAAAAATGGTTTCTGGTCTTAGAGGAATGAATTATGAGCACGGGTTAGCTGAGCTGAATCTGTTTAGCCTCGAGCAAAGGAGACTAAGGGGGGACATGATCCAGGCATATAAGATTCTACCAGGTCTGGATGCTGTTCAACCAAATAGATACTTCAGTATTAGTAAAAGTACAAGAACTCGTGGCCATAGGTGGAAATGGGTGGCAGAACATTTTAAACTGGATTTGAGAAAGCACTTCCTTACACAGCGTGTAGTTAGAGTATGGAATACTCTTCCTGTAAGTGTAGTGCAAGCTAAAACCTTGGATTCCTTTAAATCAGAGCTAGATAAGATTTTAACAGCTGTAAGCTATTAGTTGAATTCTCAAACGAGCTTGATGGGCCAAATGGCCTCCTCTCATTTGTAAATTTCTTATGTTCTTATTCCAACCCTATTTATGTGCAGGGTAGATAAATTGTTAAATATGGATTTTCCTTATTGGTGATTAATGCATTCTGAATAACTTCCAGCTTCCTACTTTAAAAAGTACTATAAAACAGCTGAATGGAATTGATTTGTAATGTAAATCTATGTAAGTGAATGCTAATTCTGCTAGTGGTTGATGCTAACATATCAGGGCAATTCTCACAGATGTGCTAGCAGAATTTAGCACATAATAAATGATAATGTACACTATGTGGACAGTAAATAAGCATCTCTTTGGGTTTACATCACTGTCACTCTGCAAACCCAGCAATGTTTACGAAGTCGACCCTTCTGCAGTGGAGAACCGAAGCAAACTGGAACTAGTCTTGGTTTGTATTTTGCGTTGGATATGGCTTGGTTCTTAGTGACAATGGAAAATCACCATGTGTTTCATATGATGGACTGGCAGTTTCCTATACTAGGGATTACTGCAATCCAAATAGGATAAGCAGTTATTGAAATGTTCATGTGTTTCTTTACCATTCTTACATTTACTATATGGTTTTTAATTAGAGATGAAAGTTGATCATCACGTGAAAATGTGTGTGTGTGTTTTATATATATACAGTATATAATACACCCAGATTTCAGCTGTTCATCTAGACTTGTATAGTGTGATAGCGTTTGCTATCTCTGGTTTTGACAAAACTTCTCTGTTATGGAAGGACATTGCTGGGCATTTTACCAATATTTAATGTTAGAGATTAAAAAAGGAAAATGGCAGTCAAAGGACTTTATTGAATAAAACCATATCATACTTTATAAATACAGTGGTAACTGCTTATAATGATCATGGTTGTAGGATCACACACACACACACACACACAAGGTGATTCAGATTACAAGACACAGGAAGGCCAGCCTTCCAACTTTTATGGCTTAGAGATTTTGAACCCTAGGAATAACAACCTGGGCCTTGATTTAAGGTCTGGACTAGAGCCCCTAGACTAAGGGAAGATGTGCACTTAGGGACTGATAAGGGTGAAACAAAGAGTGCACCCCCCCCCCCTTTCTCACATTCAGTACCTTGAAGGAGATTAGGACTTGTTTCAAGATTTCCCTGTTGTGTGTTTCTTGTCTAAGTGTTTAGTATTTATCAGCATTGATAGCTATATATGTCTGTATGTTCCTTTAAATTATTTTGTTAATTTTGTCACCCTTATAAAAGTGCCTTACATATTATCTGTCTTCTCAACATTATGAATTAAATATATAAATATATTTAGTCATATAATAATAATTAATATTTTATTGATCCCTGTGGAGAAACTGTCTTTATCCCTCCCTCAACCTGCTATTTTTTGTAGAGTAAGCTGCCTGTGCTGGGCAGCGAGCCATAGCAGCGCCCAGGGAGCTGGAGGTTAGGGGTCTTGCTCAAGGAGTTGCAGATGTGCTGAGGCTGGGTTTGTACCAAGAACCTTAAGATTACAGGCACACAGGCTTAGCCCACTGAGCCACATGCTGCCGCTTAATACACATATCCACTTACTCTTGTGTCTATCATGGAGGAATTAGGAAACATTTAAGGAAATGGATCAACCATGTATCATAGTTATCACTTTGCCACTTGTAATGCGTGTTACATGAACAAACTCTGTTTGTTTAACCTAATTCACAGACCCCCACCTTCTCCCTACATTCTAGAGGAATCTTAAATAAGCCATTTTGGTACATTCCTTTTTGTTCTTACATTCGTCCAACCCTTACATTGAATGAATAAATTAATATGCGTGTTAAACACGAATATCAAATTATTGTAATAATCCCAAGTTAAGAACAAATTGTAATCTACAAATGTTAAATTGAAACTTACTCTCTGAAACTATAATGACCTCTTAAACTGACCCAGAATTAAGATGTGCTGTTATGTAATTTGGAATAGAACTTATGTGAACCTTATCTAATGTGTCAATATCTAGTGATGTATAACATAATCCGTGCATACTATATACCAATGAATAATCTCATGTACAATGTAAGAATTAATTTATGCAGATCATACGATGTGTAAACCTCCGGATTGCGATGTCATGTTTGGTATTAAATTGACTGAAATATTGTCATAAACCCGAATTTGATCATGGATATTCATGTATCACTTTAATCGAAATTAGCTCTAAAGTTGCTTCACTGTATGGCAATAAATCCATGGGAGCACTATACACACCCCCAGCCACAAATTATTGGCCTGAGAGATCAATGGTTTCCTGTGCAGAACAGTATTTCCTTTAAGGATACCCATTTCAATTAAGTTACTGCTTCCGATATTCCATCTTACTCATTGATTGTATTGTTTTGTTCTGTTCTGTTAATTTGTCTTTGTTTCATGTTAAGAGTAATGTCTGTCATGTGTTAGTTGTAGTGTTAGGAATAAATACATGCCTTTTATGCACTGTGAATCTCCAGCTGAATAACTGCCTCGTCATTAAGTAATTTCACTGCTACCAAATCGCTACTAAGCTTGTGAAGTCTCAAGCTTGTCCATGAGCAGAGTTTTTCTATATAGCTGCTGCAGACCTGGTGAGACTTATGAACATTCCAGTAACTGAACAATTAGGACTTCTATAATATTGTTTATTGGAGAAACAAACCATTGTTTGATTTATTGATTGACTGGTAAATTAATTTATAATTTCCCTACATATTGGTGGAGACAAATTATTTGAGCTAATTTTTCCTACACGGTTATAGTGATCACCTGCTTTTATGGATCAAAAAGCTTGGGACAGAATCATTCCTGTATAAAAATACAGTTAAAATAATTTGCTTATGGTAATCGAGCAGCCTGCATACAGTGTTCATTTCGGGGTTTTTTTTTTATACATGACAACATATGAAAAAAAAATTAAAATTGGTAAAGTTGTTTTCTCTCAATGACAAATATAGACTCATCAAAGCTCATGATAAACTAACAAGCAGCAAAAGTACAGTAAGCTATTTTATGTACTGTATTATAGCATATTTGAATTATATTGTTCATAGGGAGCCACATTGTTACCCACGATAAATTTCGTCACAATGCATTTTGTCATACCCGGCTCGTCCGCTCCTCGTGTGTGCCACGCCCCCTGATTATCCACGTGTGCTTCCCCGATCTAGCCCAGCTGTATCTGATTATTTTCACCCAGTCCTGTATATTTCAGTCCATGTCTTGCCTTAGTTCTTTGTCCATCATTGATGTTAGTCGATGTTCGAGCTTTTGTTCCGTTCCATTCTGTCCTGCCCTTACCTTGAATAAATCCCCAGTTTTCCCCTTGCTTTGCCTCCTTGCCTGCTTCCTGCTCGCTCACCAGCCTGTGCGATCACCCGCTTCACCCAGCGATCGCGACCGATCGTGACACATTTTGCCAACCAGTTACCGGACTGTTATATCAATAATATACAGATGGCATATTAATAAAATTTAACAACTAAGGAGGCTAACAACCAAAAATCAATATAAAACTTATTATACAGTACTGTATTTATTTTATATATTCATTTTGCATCCTACAGCTTTGGAGAAACTGACCTGGGGAATCTGCAAAAAGATCCACAGAATACACTTAGGGACCTATTAGGGATGAGCCAATCCACATATTTTTCAATTATCAGATTTCAATACACAACTGCCAATACTAGTTCTGAGTTAACAGGTCTTTTTCCTTTAATATTTTAATATAATAAATGTATATATAATGTATAAATATGTATACTTTATATATTAATATTTTTTATATTTAGTCTACTTAGGCTAACCTTGACCTAGTCTTCAGCAGCGTGTATAGCAAGGTTGTCTAACAATTTGTCATGATGCCCTGCATCCCTTCCCTTTCGTTCTCCCCGTCATGTGGTTCTAACGAGCCACACCAGTTGCCTTTTAATTTTACCTCTTATTACAGCCCTCGTGTGGATCACCCCAGATGCCTCTCATGTGCTCCCTCATCAGTGATGTTTAAAGTGCCGCCCTGTCTTGAGCTCCCCAGTGTGCCCTGTGTCCAATGTTCTTGCCTGAACCTCCCTACCCCATTTTCACTGCTCGTGGTCTGATTCCTTTAATAAAGCACATTTTGGTTTTCCCCCGCCACCTGCCTTTACTTACCCGTCCTTGCCGTCAACATTAATAAAATGCAAAGTAGGCTCTTAATAAACTTCATTAATTAGTTAATAATTGTCACGATGGACGGAACAGAGAGACCGGGATCCAGACTCGCAAACCGTTAAGCGCTTTATTTGGATAAACCAAACAGCAGCACGGAAAGGGACAGGCAAGAGGCAGGGTCGAAAGACAAGCAGGGAGGTTGTAAGCCGGGGGGTCAGTCCTACAGATAAGTACGGGACGAGATCACATGGGGAAGCGGGAACAGGACGAGCCGGGGCAGGCAGGGTTGACGGATCAGGAGCGGGGACGGGTCTGGAACAGGAGAGAGAGAGAGGTAAGGAGAGGACATGGGGAAAACAGGCAGGGTTAGGTCTCAGGGATAGACAATAGACAAAAGAGTGCTCGGTATGGCTTCTAAACATCAGCGCAATACTTCGCAACGAGCAAGTGACTTCTAGTCGGTTTTAACTCTAGACTCATTACGCGCAACAAGCCGCAGCCGGTGGTGTCCGCCTGCATGGGCGTGACAGTCCCCCCCCCCCGACGGCCGCCTCCTGGAGGCCGAGGGTGCTTGCAGGGGCGACCCCGAGGGCGCGGAGCAGGACGGGAGGGGTTGGCCAGGTGAAAAGCTGCCTTGAGCTCCGGGTCGGTCACCGCGCTAGCCGGAACCCAGCTGCTGGCCTCCGCGGGTTCCCCCTCCCAGTGAACCAAATACTGGAGCTGACCACCCCTTCGGCGGGAGTCCTCCGGAGAAACATCCGGTGGAGGGGCTTCGGGCTGCAGGGGACAGTGCTTCACTGGTTTAAGGAGAGAAGCGTGAAAGGTAGAGCAAATACGATAGACCTTGGGGAGTTGTAAGCGGTAAGCCACTGGACCCACTCGCCGCAGAATGCGGAAAGGGCCGAGGAACCGAGCGGTCAGCTTTTTACATCCAGGGATCCGCAGGTTCCGTGTAGATAACCACACCAGCTGACCCACCCGATACGTGGGTCCTGCCCGACGTCATCGATCCGCTTGCAGTTTCCCCTTTTGTACGTGGGACGTCAGTGATCGTTGAACCTGCTGCCATGCTCGGCGGCCGTCCTGGAACCACTTCTCCACACTAGGCACAGGTCCCTCCGGGGAGTCCCAAGGAAAGAGTTTGGGCTGGTAGCCTAACACACATTGGAACGGGGATATTTACGTGATGGGACTCACCCGGGAGTTGAGAGCGTACTCCACCCATACCAAATGGGTGGTCCATGTGGAGGGCTCGGCTCGGCAGGCGAGACGTAGAGCCTTAGCTACCTCCTGGTTTGTCCGTTCGGCTAGACTGTTAGACTGGGGATGATAGGCAGATGACAGACTGAGTGAAATGTCTAGCTTACGGCACATCTCCTTGAAGACCCGGGAGTTGAATTGGGGTCCCCGGTCACTGACGATGTCCTAGTGGGATGCCGTAGTAGCGGAAGAGCTGTTGGATAAGGATGTCGGCGACTTCGGAAGCAGATGGCAACTTAGGGAGAGCGACGAGTCAGCACATCTTCGAGAACCTATCTACTATTGTAAATATAATGGTGCGTCCGGCAGAGCGTGGAAGGTCTGTAATGAAATCCATGGCTAAGTGGGACCATGAACGGGCGGGGACCGGCAAGGGGTGCAGCAGGCCGGTGGGTGCTTGAGGTGGAGTCTTCATTCGGGCGCACTCAGGGCAGGACTCCACGTATCCGGTCACCTGCTTCCGCCAGTCGGGCCACCAGAATCTACGAGACACGAGGCATAGTGTGGCGGCGATACCTGGATGTCCGGTTCCCCGTTGTGCGTGGATCCAATTGAGCAGGGCCCCTCGATGTTTTCGTGCGACGAACTGGAGTCCCCTCGGACAACCTGGAGGGGGGAGCCCTCACCTCGTTCTCGCGTCGGATGTCCTCCTCGAGGTCCCAGGAAATTGTAGAAATGAAACAAGCAGGACTGAGGATGGGCTCTGTCCGTTCAGCACCGACGGGGGGATCGAACTGTCTAGAGAGTGCATCTGTTTTCATGTTCCGGTTTCCCGGGAGGTATCGGACCTGGAACTCGAACCTGGAGAACCACTGGGCCCAGCGAACTTGCCGAGCTGAGAGGCGTTTGGCTGACTGGAGGTATTCGAGGTTGCGGTGATCTGTGAACACCACGAACGGGTGACGGGCTCCCTCCAACCAGTGTCTCCATTCTTCTAGCGCCAGACAGATGGCGAGCAGCTCCCTTTCACCTATAGGGTAATTATGTTCGGCGGGGGTTAGTTTCTTGGAGTAATACGCACACGGGTGACGTCGTCCGGTTTGGGGGTCTCTCTGGAGAAGCACCGCGCCTACTCCGGACTCGGAGGCATCTACCTCCACCTCGAAGGGAAGGTCGGGCTGTGGCTGAGCGAGGACGGGGGCGGAGCAGAAGGCTTTCTTGAACTTTCCGAAGGCGGCATCGGCGTCCGTGGTCCAGACCCATCGTGAGGCTGTACTCCGAGTCAGGGAGGTGAGAGGTGCCGCCACCTGGCTAAAGTTACGGATGAATCTCCTGTAAAAGTTAGCGAATCCAAGGAAGCGTTGTAGCTCTTTCAGGCTGCGAGGTGGTAGCCAGTTGCGAATCGCTGCCACCTTCTTCTCTTCCATGGCGACGGTTCCCTGTCCAATGAGGTAACCTAGGAATTGTATCTGGGTTTGATTAAACTCACACTTCTCGAGCTTCGCGTAGAGGTGGTGTTCCCTTAGTCTCTGCAGGACCTGTCGGACGTGTTGTTGGTGTAGATGTTCATTCGGTGAGTAGATCAGTATATCGTCGATATATACCACCACGCTGCGCTGAATGAGGTCCTTGAACACTTCATTCATGAAAGCCTGAAAGATGGAGGGACTATTAGCTAGACCGTACGGCATCACGAGATACTCGTACTGCCCCTTACTGGTGACGAACGATGTTTTCCATTCATCCCCCTCCTGGATACGGATAAGATTATAAGCACTGCGAAGGTCGAGTTTGGAGAAGACGCGTGCCTCTCGCAGCTGCTCTAGGGAGGAGGGAATCAGCGGAAGGGGCTCTCTCCGTTTTACCGTAATGGCATTCAAAGCCCGGTAGTCCATGCAGGGGCGAAGCCCTCCGTCCTTCTTCTTGACGAAGAAGAAACCCGCTGAGTAAGGAGATGTAGATGGCCGGATGATCCCCTGCTTCAGGCTCTCTTGGATGTAGGTGTCCAACGAGTCCTGTTCCTGGAGTGAGATCGGGTACAGTCTCCCTTTAGGGGGCTTAGCCCCCTCTATGGTCTCGATCGCGCAGTCACACTCACAGTGGGGCGGCAAGGTGAAAGCTCTGGCCTTACTGAAGACGTCCTTGTAATCGCGGTAAGCTTCCGGGAGCTGGCTGAGGTCCTCTGGTCTGGGGCTCAACGTTGGAAGTCCTGCATGGAACAGACATACAAGAGGACAGGCACGTGTCTGTCCACTCGGTGAGCTCGCCCATTCTCCAATCGAGAGTCGGATTATGCTGAAAAAGTCAGGGGTACCCCAATATCATAGGGTCCTTCGCTTGGGGTAGAACATACATGGTCGTCTCCTCCACATGGAGGACGCCGACGCCAGAGTGAAGGGGTAAGTGCAGTACATGACAGTCCCCTCCTTTATCCGCTCTCCGGTTACTCCCAACATGGAGAGAGGTCTTGCGAGCTTACGCAAGGGTAACCCTAAGTGGCACGTGAGGGAGAGACTAATAAAGTTCCCGGCGGCTCCGCTATCAATCAACACTAGAACCGAGGTTCCACTATCCTCAGTTTCAATGCTCACTGGAACATTTAGTTGACGGCGAGTGAGGAATACAGCCGGCGAATCACCTACCACTGGTGTATCCTCTGATGGGCCTCTCCACAATAGAGGCACAGACCCTCCTGGGTTCGCCTCCGACGCTCCGCAGTAGTGAGGGGTGCTCGTCCTAGCTGCATTGGTTCAGCCGGCTCTGGAGCGGAAGCTGGTGGGACGCGACGAGCCTCACTCTGCAGCCGGCGGTGACGGCGATCCCTCACCGTGTTGTCCAGACGCACCACCAGGTGAACGAACTCGTCAAAGGTCATAGCATCCCCTCGAGAAGCAAGTTCGTCCTGTAGGTCTTGGTTAAGACCACGGCGAAAGATGGTGAGGTACAGTGGGGCAAAAAAGTATTTGGTCAGCCACCGATTGTGCAAGTTCTCCCACTGAAAATGATGGCAGAGGTCAGTAATTTTCATCATAGGTACACTTCAACTGTGAGAGACAGAATGTGAAAAAAAAATCCATGAATTCACATGGTAGGATTTTTAAAGAATTTATTTGTAAATTAGGGTGGAAAATAAGTATTTGGTCAATAACAAAAATTCAACTCAATACTTTGTAACATAACCTTTGTTGGCAATAACAGAGGTCAAACGATTACTATAGGTCTTTACCAGGTTTGCACACACAGTAGCTGGTATTTTGGCCCATTCCTCCATGCAGATCTTCTCGAGAGCAGTGATGTTTTGGGGCTGTCGCCGAGCAACACGGACTTTCAACTCCCTCCACAGATTTTCTATGGGGTTGAGGTCTGGAGACTGGCTAGGCCACTCCAGGACTTTCAAATGCTTCTTACGGAGCCACTCCTTTGTTGCCCGGGCAGTGTGTTTGGGATCATTGTCATGTTGGAAGACCCAGCCACGTTTCATCTTCAAAGCTCTCACTGATGGAAGGAGGTTTTGGCTCAAGATCTCACGATACATGGCCCCATTCATTCTTTCCTTAACACGGATCAGTCGTCCTGTCCCCTTAGCAGAAAAACAGCCCCAAAGCATGATGTTTCCCCCCCCATGCTTCACAGTAGGTATGGTGTTCTTGGGATGCAACTCAGTATTCTTCTTCCTCCAAACACGACGAGTTGAGTTTAGACCAAAAAGTTCTACTTTGGTTTCATCTGACCACATGACATTCTCCCAATCCTCTGCTGTATCATCCATGTGCTCTCTGGCAAACTTCAGACGGGCCTGGACATGCACTGGCTTCAGCAGCGGAACACGTCTGGCACTGCAGGATTTGATTCCCTGCCGTTGTAGTGTGTTACTGATGGTGACCTTTGTTACTTTGGTCCCAGCTCTCTGCAGGTCATTCACCAGGTCCCCCCGTGTGGTTCTGGGATTTTTGCTCACCGTTCTCATGATTATTTTGACCCCACGGGATGAGATCTTGCGTGGAGCCCCAGATCGAGGGAGATTATCAGTGGTCTTGTATGTCTTCCATTTTCTGATAATTGCTCCCACAGTTGATTTTTTCACACCAAGCTGCTTGCCTATTGTAGATTCACTCTTCCCAGTCTGGTGCAGGTCTACAATTCTTTTCCTGGTATCCTTCGAAAGCTCTTTGGTCTTGGCCATAGTGGAGTTTGGAGTCTGACTGTTTGAGGCTGTGGACAGGTGTCTTTTATACAGATAATGAGTTCGAACAGGTGCCATTAAGACAGGTAACGAGTGGAGGACAGAAAAGCTTCTTAAAGAAGACGTTACAGGTCTGTGAGAGCCAGAGATTTTCCTTGTTTGAATTGACCAAATACTTATTTTCCACCCTAATTTACAAATAAATTCTTTAAAAATCCTACCATGTGAATTCATGGATTTTTTTTTCACATTCTGTCTCTCACAGTTGAAGTGTACCTATGATGAAAATTACTGACCTCTGCCATCATTTTCAGTGGGAGAACTTGCACAATCGGTGGCTGACCAAATACTTTTTTGCCCCACTGTAGGTGTCGTCTGTCCACTGGAGTCCCGCAGCGATGGTACGGAACTCCAGGGAGTAGTCCGCCACGGAGCGATTCCCTTGCCGACAGTCCAGGAGACGGTCTCCAGGACGGCGTCCAACAGCCGGGTGGTCGAACACTTCGACCAGAGCGCGGTGGAAGTCTCGGGTCGACTCGATGATGGGGCTATTGTTGGACCATAAGGCCGTCGCCCACTCCCGAGCGCGGCCGGTGAGGAGCAAGACAACGAATCGCACCTCCGCCGTCTGGGTGGTGAACATCTCTGGATGTTCTTCGACATAGATACCGCATTGCATTAAGAAGCCGCGGCACTGGTTGGGATTCCCATCGTATCGTTCGGGAACCGGGATCGGAGCGGAAGTCATCGGGCGAGGTGGAGATGCCGGAAGCGGGGTTCGGTTGCTAGGAGTTGTTCAATAGCTGCCAGGCGCTCCTCCAAACCCTAACAGTTTGCTGGATCCATATTTTTACGGCGAAGTATTCTGTCACGATGGACGGAACAGAGAGACCGGGATCCAGACTCGCAAACCGTTAAGCGCTTTATTTGGATAAACCAAACAGCAGCACGGAAAGGGACAGGCAAGAGGCAGGGTTGAAAGACAAGCAGGGAGGTCAGTCCTACAGATAAGTACGGGACGAGATCACATGGGGAAGCGGGAACAGGACGAGCCGGGGCAGGCAGGGTTGACGGATCAGGAGCGGGGACGGGTCTGGAACAGGAGAGAGAGAGAGGTAAGGAGAGGACATGGGGAAAACAGGCAGGGTTAGGTCTCAGGGATAGACAATAGACAAAAGAGTGCTCGGTATGGCTTCTAAACATCAGCGCAATACTTCGCAACGAGCAAGTGACTTCTAGTCGGTTTTAACTCTAGACTCATTACGTGTAACGAGCCGCAGCCGGTGGTGTCCGCCTGCGTGGGTGTGACAAATAATAAGTTGTACGTTATTTAATTTCAGTGAGGATAGGCTACATGAGAACTGTGTTTTAAATTAGACTATGAGAATGAAAGTTACAGATTTGCATCCACTGACGACATTCAAATCTCCCACCAATATACAGTATATCCACTGTATTGTACATGGGTGTTGGAGAAAGCGTCAGGCTTTCCACTCCAACTCTGCACACAGGACCAAACTACAGTACAGTATATGTTGGAGAAAGCGACAGGCTTTCCACTCCAACTCTGTACACACCATTAATTACGAGAAAACACACTTAGAGTTTTACTTGCACAAGGGTAACCACACTCTCTGCATGCTAGGCTACATAGGAATGTGTTACAAAGGGTGGTTCCCCTTGGCACCTTTATTTATAGTCAATGGGGGGTAGGGGTCTTGGAGTGAGAACAAAGAAAAGACTGTGAGAGTAAGAAGAAGTTCTGGTTTTACTCAGGTGGACAACTATTTAAACACGTGCTCAGGATACGTGTAAACTAATATAATCTAAAGTATGAAGATAAAGGAAAACAAAATAATGTATATACATATTTACACTCATTGCTGATTATACAGAAATGATAACAAATGATTACTAACAGTTTCTTCAACCTAACAGTCCCTCCTGTTTATCATGACAGTATAATCAGAAGCATCAGTATTGTACAAATTGCAAAAACACTTTCAGCACAACCGTCATTCAGATCACATCATAATCATTATTAAGAAGGCTAGACAAGGTTAGTAAATCCATTCGTTCTTCTGCAGTGCATAGCAGAAAAACAGAACTAAAAGTGTGTTGTATCATGGAACGGAGGCAGGGTATAATACAAATGAAACAACAACATACAAATAATAATGTAACAAGAATGGGGAGTGAGAACTTTAGCAGTAACTGCCACCAGGACCCAGTGAGAAACCAGTCCAACCATGAGGGACTGGCATGGGGATCCAGGGACATATGTGTACAGACATAACAATTAGTTAAATTGTCTTTCTTTGCTGAATCATAAACATAACGATACCAGTAATTTTGTAGGAAAGGATGGGTCTCATTTGTGGAGATAGGTCTCAGGTGGGAGCCATCATGTGTCCATCTAGGTGGGCGAAACACCTGCTCTGGTGAGTGCAGAAGCAGACCAACAATTCCCATGATGAGAATTACACCGAGAGTTACCTTACCACATCCCCACCCAATCAGAGCCATTCTAAATGGAGTGCAGATCAGCTGTTTTCTTCACCGGGTTGAGACGTCAGTATCCTATTGATTGCTGCGCCTTTGTAGCGGACTTCCACTGCTACTCCGAAGGTACAGAGGTCTCTGATACGGGCTTGATGGGCTTACAGTGACTCTTATGTATCCAGGAAGGTCGCTCTGCTATTTTCACCGCTGTTGGTGTTGTGAGGAGGACTTGATAAGGTCCGTCCCACCGAGGCGTGCTCCAATCCTTTCGCAACAGGACTTTGACCAGGATCCAATCTCCTGGCTGCAGATTATCCTGTTGAACAGAAACAGAATTTACCAGCAGACTACTGGGGCTATGTTTTTGTTGTGATGTTAGTAGTTTACGCATCCAATCGGCTAACGTATTTTCTCTGTCTGCTTTTCCTATATCACTCATTTTGGTTGCTAAGGGAAACGGTCTACCATACACTATTTCAAATGGTGTCAATCCTGCAGGAGTGGGAGTTATCCATAATTTTACTAGAGACAAACATTCTGGCCACGGTCTTTTTGTCTCTTCCATTGTCTTTCTGAGCCTTGTTTTAATGGTGCCGTTGGTCCTTTCCACTAAGCCTGCGCTCTGGGGGTGATAAGCACAATGATTTTTTATCGTAAACCCGAGTACTTGTGAGCAGAGGAACATGGTCTGCTTTACAAAATGAGTCCCATTGTCCGACCTTATAATATGAGGTATGCCATAGGTAGGGAAATAATGGCCTACCAAACATTTTGCAACGGTCATTGCATCACAGTGTTTTACAGGGTATATTTCTACCCACTTAGAAAAGGTGTCTATAATGACTAGACAGTACTTCTTCCCTTGTGACCAAGATAATTCAATGAAATCCATATGTTCAATTTGAAATGGGTACTCAGCTGTGGGAAACTGGCCACGTTTTGGCCTTATGTTGCCCTGTGCGTTGTGTTTACAGCAAATTAAGCACGCTCGACAAAATTGTTTTGCATAATCAGAAAAATTTATAGTATAAAAGTATTGTTGAATAATATGTACCATCCCTACTGTTGAGACATGGGTGTTTCCATGGCTCACTAAGGCAGCTGTCTTGTATAAATTTTTTGGTAGGATGGGCTTGTCATTCATATAATAAGTTTTCCCTTGCTGTATTGCTCCTCTCTTAATCCAGCTCTGTATTTCTGTTTTAGGTGCATGAGTCTGTGCATCACATAGTACATCACTATCTATCAACAAGACATCTGTAACATTTAAGGCAGGTTGTTTTTGTGCAGCACTTTTTGCTGTCATGTCCGCAAAACTGTTTCCTTTAGCTATTGCGGAAGCATCAGTTTGGTGTGCCTTACATTTGCATATTGCAAGGCAATTTGGTAATTGCACAACATCTAACAACCTGAGTAATAGGTTCGTATGAGTTAAAGATGTTCCTTGTGATGTTTTGAATCCTCTATTTTTCCACACTCTTGCATGGTGATGAACAGCTCCAAACACATATTGACTATCAGTGTATATAGTAAGTGGCTTGTTTTTGAAGAGCTCGCATGCCCTAATTACAGCATAGAGTTCAGCCGCTTGTGCTGAACAAGCAGGGAGAAGTGCATTGGCCTCTAACACTTCAGTAGATGTAACTACAGCATATCCGACCTTGTTCTTCCCCATGTCATTTTTTGATGCTGATCCATCTACAAAAACAACCGTTGAATCTGGTATTGGGGTCTGTAAAATATCTGCTCTTGGTTTGGTTTGTTCTTCCACAACTGCTTTGCACGAATGTGGTTCTCCATCTTCCGCTGTCGGAAGAAGGGTGCTAGGTTTAAGAGGACCACATCGCTGTATCGTGATGTTTGACTGTGAAAGCAGGAGTGAGACTAGGGTCAGATGTCTAACATGTGTGAGGAATGGCAGCGGCGTCTGCAGTAAAACTAATGAAACTGAATGTGGCACCTTCAAGGTGAGTGGGTGACACAACACTAGTTCTGCTGATAATTTCACTGCTTCTGCAGCAGCTGAACATGCCTGCAAACACTGCGGAAAACCAGCTGCCACTGCATCTAATCGTTTAGAATAGAACGCTAATGGCCTCTCTTTTGCGTCGAATGGCTGTGTTAATACTGCCTTCATATACCCTTGATTTGCATCAACACATAGGGTAAATGATTGTTGATAATCTGGCAGAGCAAGTGTCACATTAGTTTGTAACATCATTTTTAAGTTTGTGAATGCCAATTCTCCTTCTTTTGTCCACTGAATTTTATCTTTCAGTGCCATGTCCTTCCCATAAATCAGGGTTTGTAAAGGTTGAACGAGTGCAGCATAATCAGTTAACCATTCCCTGCAATAATTGCAAAGTCCTAAGAAGGACATCATTTGCTGTTTAGTCTTTGGCTTTGGTGCCTCTTGTATTGCCTGTTTTCTAGTTTCTAATAACGATCGACCTTGTTGGGAGAGTTTATGTCCAAGATATATAACTTCCTCTCTGCAATACTGTAATTTTTGTTTTGATGCTTTATGTCCTGTATCATACAAATGCTGTAACACTAACAGTGTGGCTTCCTTGCAATGCTGTTTTGTATCTGAAGCAATTAATATATCATCTACATACAATAGCACTTGACTATGGGGCAGTACTTTACAGGAACTCATTGAATACCGTAGTGCCATTGTATATACATGTGGACTTTCTGAAAACCCTTGAGGGAGTCTAGTGTATGTGTATTTATGTCCTTTATAAGTGAAACCAAATAAGTATTGTGAATCAGGATGTAGTGGTACTGAGAAAAAGGCATTACTCAGATCCACTACTGAAAAATACTTCTTGTCCGGGGACAAGGAATTTAACAAAAGGTGTGGATTAGGCACATCTGGTGCAGCATGTTGTACTATTTCATTTACTGGTCTTAAATCCTGCACCATGCGCCATTTCCCTGTATGTCCCTTCTGGACGGGGAAGATAGGAGTATTGCAAGTGGCCTCAGGAGCCTCTTGCAATATTCCTGATGCCAACATATCCTGCACTACAGGGGCTATACCTTTCTCTGCCTCAGGTTTTAACAGGTATTGTCTAACTACCGGGCGGTGTTCTGATTTCACAATTACTTTGTAAGGTGGGAACCCCTTTACCAGTCCTACATCAGTGGGGGAGGACGACCACAACCCTTCTGGGAGATCACTTAAATCTGGCTCATCTACCTCTTGTGTCACTAAGAGATTTTGTCATGTCTGATCCTCTAAGTGTGTGGTGGGAGTGACTTGAACTCTCCACCCTAGTGGGAATCTCCAAATCCCTGCTTCCTCATCATATTTCCACTCTGACCCTGGCACTGATTTATAATGGTTTACTCTAGACCCATGAGATGCATTTTCAATAAAGGTCCCTAAATCCTGCCATTTGCCTTGTGCAGGTTTTGAGAGTGACACATGCGGTGCTCTCTCTCGGAACAATTCCTTTTGCTGTCTCAGAACTCACATATAAATGTTGCAATGTTATGCAAAAGGGTCCTAACGCATGGAACTGTCGATCATATTGATAATCTGGGCCAGGGGTGGATTTATACCACATAGTGACATGGAGGGCTCCCTCTGGCATGTAATTAATTTTGTCTCTGCCTTGCTTTTCTCTAGTCTTCCGCAATAATTCACGTGTCTGTGCTGTCCCTCCCAAATCTAGGGACCAATAATATTGCGGAGCTGACATGCCATTTATCACGAAAGTTTGTTTTTCTACTATGGCCTTCATGCCAGTAGGTGTTGCAATCACACTAATACCCATTTGTATCATAAGATCCCTTCCTAACAGATTGACTGGACATGAAGGGCTTATTAGCACTTGGGCGTGACATTCTAACTCTGTTTCCTCATCTTTTATGCTAACTGGATTTGTCAATTGATGACTCTCAGCTTGGCCTCCTGCAGTTCGGATATTTATGGAGGACGAGGAAAAGGTAACCCTTGGAGGGCTAGTGGTTAACACTGTTCTACAGGCTCTGGTATCACATAGGCACTCATATATTTTCCCATTTATAATAAGCCTTCGTTTTTGTAGTTCTTCAAGTTGTTTTAGTGCTAGCAGTTGGCAAACTGCTTGCAAATCTATCTCTTCTGTCTCATCCTGTTTTTGCAGCTTATCTGGCTCCTTTGATAGTTCACAGGCTAATTGTCATTGATTCTCTGTGGAATTTGGGTTGTTTATAAACTTGGTTCTACATTGCCTTGCTAAGTGCCCAAGTTTTCCACATGTCCAGCAAGTGTTATCTTGCTGTAATAAATTTCGCTGATTGCTTCTAAAAGCACTTCTCCCCCTTCCTCGGCCTCGTGACCTTCCTCTGAATCCTCCCCTCCCCGGAGGATTCATGCGTACTATTGTAACAGTATCATTAGCAGCAAACACTGCGTCTGATTTCTGTTTTTGTGCTGTATGGGCGTGTTGGGCATATTCTAGGGCTTGCTGTACTGAACCAGTATTCTGATGTACCCAATGTTTATCTATGTATCTCTTCAGTTCAGGTTTTAGCCCTGTGATGAATGCACGTTTTAACTGTTGCTGATAAACTCCTCCATTTTCCTTATTATGAGGAATTCCTGAATTCCCTCTAAACACCACTCGCATCCTATCCATAAAATCCTCTGGCTCTTCTCCATCTTTTTGCTTGCATTGTGCAATTCTGCCATAATCTGCTCGTCTCGCAAACACTGTCTCTATCCTTCCATGTAATTGCTGCATACTCTGTTATAGAGCTTGTGAATTATGTGCAAGTGGTTGATTGTCTGGTCCATGACCAGTAAAGTCTCCTGCTACTCTTCCCCATTTATGATTGAACAGCTGTCTTAAACATTGGAACATTTCTCTACCATTCAGGTGGAAACTGCTCTGTAGTTCCAATATTGCTGTCCAAAATTCTGGTACCCCTTCATCAACAGGAGGTATTCCTTTCAATGCTGCCGTCCTATCCTCAGCTGTCCATGGTCTATAGACTAACATTGTTTCAGGTCCTCCATCTGGCTCTCTATTAGGGTTAGCCACCTCCACTAGGGGGCATTGTAATTCTATTTCTTCCTCTTCACTATCAATGCCTTCATTTCGCGGATGCCATCGAACCTTAGCAGTCGCTAGATCGCGCACAGGGTATAACGTAGGATCTCTACTCCTAGTTATAATGGGGGAAGAAGGAAGAGCTGATGGCTTCTTTGGTATTGTGCCCATAGCTGATGGTTGTTTTATTTCCCTTCTATCTACAGGTTGCATGGGGGCAGGCAATAGTGGTGGTGTTGGTGGTCTATTTTCTCTATGTTTTATTTTGGCCACCGTCTCATCATCTAAAGTGACTAGAGCGGCTGCAGTTAATTTATCCTTTCTATCATCCTTTTTCTGCTTTCTACGTACATCTCTTAACTTACTTTGTTCCAACCAATTATCTGAATACTTATATTCTTTCTTCCTTTTCTCCAATTTTCCTTTCTTCAAGGTTTGTAACAATTTAAATTTCCTTGTAATTTTAAGATATCTGGAGTGTGGAGTTACCCTTGAAACCCATGTTTTTTTCTCCACCTCCAATTACTTATTTGTCCTGAACCTAGTTTATATCCTTCCATAAACTTCTCATCTCCCTCAAGTTCAATCCTCTTACTCTGATTCTTTCCCATTTTTTTTTTTTTCCGTCTCCGCACTACACAGGTCCTGGGTGGAAATTCACTGGTACGAGATATATGGGAGGACACCAATACGGCCTTCTACTGCACGCTGTTCGTGCAGCGGTATCGGTTTTCAGGGATGAAACCCGTCCTTGATCCCTCAATCACCAGTACTTCTTTCCCACCAGGCAAAATAAGAAATGCACTGACCAAAGCAACTCTAAGCCTCTATAATAGTCTTAGTCTAGTCATTCACACAATACATGCATGTTCATATTTCGCTTAATTACGGCTAAGCCTAACCCACGTCAATTGACCCGGTTATTTCGCTGAATAACCTTGTTGTCTCACCTGTCCCGTGTGCCTGTTTTCCGTCACCGAGGTCCGTCAGACATCACCAGACGTCGAGCGCAGTTCTAACCACCGGCCTGATGACGAATTCACGTCACAGGTCTTTCTTGCACCCGTCTCCAAGTGGCTGCCGACAGGCTTCAGTGTCGCTCCTCTCGGCGTGCTGGCGATGTCGTCAGGTGTCCTCGGATCTGGCTCGAAGGACCAAATTATATGTTGGAGAAAGTGTCAGGCTTTCCACTCCAACTCTGCACACAGGACCAAACTACAGTACAGTATATGTTGGAGAAAGCGACAGGCTTTCCACTCCAACTCTGTACACACCATTAATTACGAGACAACACACTTAGAGTTTTACTTGCACAAGGGTAACCACACTCTCTGCATGCTAGGCTACATAGGAATGTGTTACAAAGGGTGGTTCCCCTTGGCACCTTTATTTATAGTCAATGGGGGGCAGGGGTCTTGGAGTGAGAACAAAGAAAAGACTGTGAGAGTAAGAAGTTCTGGTTTTACTCAGGTGGACAACTATTTAAACACGTGCTCAGGATACGTGTAAACTAATATAATCTAAACCATGAAGGTAAAGAAAAACAAAATAACGTATATACATATTTACACTCATTGCTGATTATACAGAAGTGATAACAAATGATTACTAACAGTTTCTTCAACCTAACAATGGGTATGCTACATATATTGGCATGAAGTGGCCTATGCATGTAGTCTTTCACTAGCAGTTAACCACAGCCATGGAAAAAATTAAGAGACCACTCTATATATTTTTTTTTAATCAGCATTTTTAAATCTTGGTTTAATCATGATTCAGCTGGTAGAAAGGTATACTGAGCAGCAGGCTGCATTCAGGTTCAAGAAAAAAGTGAAGCAGGAGTCACTGGGAATGACCAGAAATCAGCCAACTAAAAGGCGCAAGCGACATTCTAATGCCAGAGATGACTGTTAACTTTTCTGACAGTTTCTCATGAATCGGAAGATGACATCAAGTGACCTTCGAAAGGAATGAGAAACATTAACTGTAGGTTTGAAGTGCAATGCTAGGGCTTCCAGAAGCAGGACTGAAATCCCATAAAGCAAGGAAGAAGCCGTTCATTAATGAGAACCAGAGAAGAGCCAGGCTGCAATTTGCAAAAAAATATTATTCACAGACATCCATCCATCCATCCATCCATCATCTTCCACTTAATCCGGGGTCGGGTCGCGGGGGCAGCAGTCTCAGCAGGGAAGCCCAGACTTCCCTCTCCCCGGCCACTTCATCCAGCTCCTCTGGGGGGATCCCGAGGCGTTCCCAGGCCAGCCGGGAGACATAGTCTCTCCAGCGTGTCCTGGGTCTTCCCCAGGGTCTCCTCCCAGTGGGACATGCCCGAAACACCTCCCCAGGGAGGCGTCCCGGAGGCATCCCAATCAGATGCCTGAGCCACCTCATCTGGCTCCTCTCGATGCGGAGGAGCAGCGGCTCTACTCTGAGTCCCTCCCGAATGACCGACCTCCTCACCCTATCTCTAAGGGAGAGCCCAGCCACCCTGCAGAGGAAACTCATTTCGGCCGCTTGCACCCGCGATCTCGTTCTCTCTGTCACTACCCATAGCTCATGACCATAGGTGAGGGTAGGAACGTAGATCGACTGGTAAATCGAGAGCTTTGCCTTTTGGCTCAGCTCTCTCTTCACCATGACAGACCGATGCAGCGCCCGCATGACTGCTGACGCCGCACCGATCCGCCTGTCGACCTCCCATTCCATCGTTCCCCCACTTGTGAAGATCCCGAGATACTTAAACTCCTCCACTTGGGGGAGGACCCCATCCCCAACCCAGAGAGAGCATTCTACCCTTTTCCGGCTGAGAATCATGGTCTCGGATTTGGAGGTGCTGATTCTCATCCCAGCCACTTCACACTCGGCTGCGAACTGCCCCAGTGAGAGCTGAAGGTCACGGTCTGATGAGGCCAACAGAACCACATCATCCGCAAAAAGCAGAGACCTAATCCTGAGGTCACTGAACCGGACACCCTCAACGCCCTGGCTGCGCCTAGAAATTCTGTCCATTAAAGCTATGAACAGAATCGGTGACAAAGGGCAGCCCTGACGGAGTCCAACCCTCACCGGAAACAAGTCCGACTTATTGCCGCCCATGCGGACCAGGCTCTGGCACCGGTCATACAGGGACCCAACCGCCCTTAAAAGGAAGCCCGGTACCCCATACTCCCGGAGCACTCCCCACAGGACTCACCGAGGGACATGGTCGAATGCCCTCTCCAAGTCCACAAAACACATGTAGACTGGTCGGGCAAACTCCCATGAACCCTCCAAAACCCTGCTGAGAGTATAGAGCTGGTCCACTGGTCCACTGTTCCACGGCCAGGGCGAAAACCACACTGCTCCTCCTGAATCCGAGGTTCCACAATCCGGCGGACCCTCCTCTCCAGGACCCCCGAATAGACCTTACCAGGGAGGCTGAGGGGTGTGATCCCCCTATAGTTGGAGCACACCCTCCGGTCCCCTTTCTTAAAGAGGGGGACCACCACTCCGGTCTGCCAGTCCAGAGGCACTGCCCCCGATGTCCACGCGATGCCGCAGATGCGTGTCAGCCAGGACAGCCCCACAGCATCCAGAGCTTTGAGGAACTCCGGGTGAATCTCATCCACCCCTGGGGCCCGGCCACCGAGGAGCTTTTTGACCACCTCAGTGACCTCCGCCCCAGAAATAGGCGAGTCCACCCCCAAGTCCCCACACTCTGCTTCCATATCGGAAGGCGTGTCGGTGGGATTGAGTATCGAAGTATTCCCTCCACCGACCCAAAACGTCCCGAGTTGAGGTCAGCAGCGCACCATCCCCACCATAAATAGTGTTGATGCTGCACCGCTTTCCTGTCCGGAGCCGCCGGATGATGGACCAGAATCTCCTTGAAGCCGTCCGGAAGTCGTTCTCCATGGCCTCGCCAAACTCCTCCCACACCCGAGTTTTTGCCTCAGCAACAGCCAAAGCCGCATTCTGCTTGGCCTGCCGGTACCTGTCAGCTGCGTCTGGAGTCCCACAGGCCAAAAAGGCCCGATAGGACTCCTTCTTCAGCTTGACGGCATCCCTTACCACCCTTATTCACAGACACGCACCCATAATTTGAGAAATGAGTGAGAAAAAAAATTTGTGCTGTGGTTTCAATTTTTTCCACGGCTGTACATGTATACCTGTAGCGTGAAATATATATATATATATATATATATATATATATATATATATATATATATATATATATCCATCCATCCATCCATTTTCCAAACCGCTTATCTTACTGGGTCATGGGTGGACCGGAGCCCATCCCGGGAGCAATGGGCACGAGGCAGGGAACAACCCAGGATGGGGGACCAGCCCATCGCAGGGCACACACACACCATTCACGCACATACCATTCACGCACACATTCACATCTACAGGCATTTTAGCAACTCCAATTAGCCGCAGCATGTTTTTGGACTGTGGGGGAAAACCAGAGTACCCGGATGAAACCCCACGACGACATGGGGAGTGTCAGAATCGCGGTTATGCGATCGGGCAGGCAAGCGGGCAGGAAGCAGGCAAGGAAGCTCAAGTGGGGGGAAACTGGAAATTTATTAAAGGACTGGGATGAGGCAGACAGCAAGGGAACATCAGACATTGACTAACATGAATAACGGACAAAAACAAGGGCAAGATGTGGATTGAAATAGACAAGACTGGGCAAAAATAATCAGACACAGCTGAGCACGATCGGGGAGGCACACGTGGATAATCAGGGGGCGTGGCACACACGAGGATCGGATGAGCTGGGCATGACAGGGAGAACATACAAACTCCACACACATGTAACCCAGGCGGAGACTCTAACCCGGGTCCCAGAGGTGTGAGGCAACAGTGCACCACCATGCCGCCCCTATATATATATATATAGGGACAAAATGCTCCATGCCATTTAAAAAAAGGTCCACAAATCTGCAACATTCTGATCATTTAGTTTTCCTGTTTTCTGACATCATTATACCGCATTCGGCACTGTGCAGATGATCTGGTGATGCCAGAAAATGAGGACACACTTGCTGCTACCTTATCCCACACCCACTTCACCTTGAGCCAATAACAATCCTTTCGATTGAGCGGTGATCCCAAAGACGCACACCCACAACAGCTGCCCAAGGAACAGGTTCCCCACCCCTTAAATTACAAAATGGATTTGGACACGCCCATAAATGTTAGTTGCACCTTGTGTTTTACAGTTTGCGTTCCATTGTCAAAATAGGGCCTTTAGATGGCAGATATCTGTGTTCACAGGATGGCGGCTGCAGGCTTCATTCTCCCTCTCGGCTGCCCTCTGCTGGCAGTATGTACCGTGGGTACTTGGTGAAATTTCTCATGAGGGAATTTATGGTTTCTGGAGAGTTGGGTATTGTGTATAAGGTAGACTTGTAATAATATTTTCATTATACTGTAACATTGTCATTCAGCGAAATTCAACCTAATTGTATTAAGACAAGTTACACAAAGAGCTCCATTGACACCAGATAATTACATGACCCAGTTCTGTTCTCATCTATGTATATTTAAATTGTATATAATGTAAATACGAATGTTCATGGTTTTCAGTTATTTGTACATGATACAAAGGAACCTGTCAATGTAATCATCCAACTAAGTCAGTTGGGAAATGTGGGGGTTATAGGGGATTATGCCTGTCATGTACATTGTGCAAACAGCCTGTATTGTAAAATAACATGCTTTGTCTGGTTTTCTTAATATGGGACTCATTTTTTTCTCGTACTTTCTGACTGCGTGATTGCGGCCACGTGAAATTAAAGCATGATTTATAGTATATGATACACAGGTCTGCTGCGGTTCAACCGATTTCACAAGCAATGCAGAGCTTGTGGGTTCTGAGATACAAATTCATTAAGTGCATGCCTTGTACACAAAAAAAGAAAAATGGATCAACAGGATGACTGCCCCTATACTGGCACTGTGTGTTTTCCTGTGTATATATATGCACTGTATATACAAATATAATTTATTGCAATTAAGCAATTTCGGCTTTATTTACTTAATAGCTATAAAGCATATTATGCCTATTATATTATATTGTATGCTCTGTGGTAGAAAAATTTTAAATCAACCTCTTTGATAACACTTAGAATAAAAGTCTGGAACTCTCAGTTTGGTGAGTAAAGGAAATCTCTTTTATTCTAGCAATTCAGCAAAGCGCTCCCGTCACACTTTGGCATTTGGTACCAAGTCACACGGAGAGCTCACAGAGCAACCAGTTGATAAACCATAACTCCCAATTCCCAATAAGGACTTCTAAATCCTGATTGGTCACAAAACACCAACAAACCGAGCTCAAACGTATAACAAACACAATTCTCCTGCTCTATTGGTTCACCTTGGTAGCAAGGTAAAATCCACCCATTTTGCTCAGTTTACCAGAACATGCCTCGACTGCTAGGCTCCTACTTGAGATATGAATATAGATATTGATTACATGACATTGAATCACTGTAAATACTTGGTTGTCCTTTGTTTAATGATTAACGTATTGACGTATTGTCATTGAATCACTGCAAATACATGGTTAACATATAATTAATATGATTATCGTAACAATTACTTATACATTTGCACTACCACACAGCATGCTGTATATTGTCTGCCGCAACTATTTTATAAAGCTATAACTCGCTGTGCACCAGTTGGGGCAGCTTCGAATCTCTTCCTGCAGGTGGTTTCTCCCCCCCTTTAGTTCCGCTGTCTGCCTCTCCAAGGTCCAAGCTTTCCTCAGGGTCTGCGGAACTTACTGCAGGCAGCTATCGCGAAGCGAGGTCACACAGTATTTAAAACAATCTCTTTGTGCCTAAGGCCTAAGACATAACAGACCCATTATGCCAACCTCCCGGGCCTACCAATGTCCAATTTTACTTCCACAGCTCCACTGATACAGTGAAGGCTCACACAAATGCCATCCATCCATCCATCCATTTTCCAAACCGCTTATCCTACTGGGTCGCAGGGGGTCCGGAGCCTATCCCAGAAGCAATGGGCACGAGACAGGGAACAACCCAGGATGGGGGGCCAGCCCATCGCAGGGCACACTCACACACCATTCACTCATGCATGCACACCTACGAGCAATTTAGCAACTCCACTATGCCACCCCCAACTGCCATGTAAATAGGAATTATTGTATTTAAATAGTAAATAGGGCCACATCACAGTATGCTCAGTGTTACTGTCATTCATGAACATTGTTATGGATGGATTTCCACTATTTTGTTTGGCCTGCTTAAGGCACTGAACTTTGAATACCCCAGGATTTAATTTACACTTCTGAAAGGCTATGGATTTACAATGGGATATCATAAAAATTCCTGTAGGTGTAATGGCCAGGTGTCCCAATACTTTTGTCCATATAGTGTATATTTGGAAGATGTCCCCACTGTACATGCTGCTTTGTTTATGCTGCTTGAACCATACTCTACAAATTATCCATCCATCCATCGATCCATCCATGCAGCAATCAAAGCAGGGATGCCCAGACTCCCTCTCACCAGCCACCTCCTCTAGCTCCACCAGAGGAATACCAAGACATGTCCAGGTCAGCTGAGAGATTTAATCTCTCCAACATGCCCTAGGTCTCCTCCCAGTTCAACATGCCCTAAGCACGTCCCCAGGAATGTGTCCAGGAGGCACCCTACATAGATGCCCGAACCACCTCAACTGACTCCTTTCGATGCAGAGGAGCAGTGACTCTACATTGAGCTCATCCCAAAAGTCCAAGCATAAGAACTTAAGAACATACAGATGCAGCCACTTCAATTTTCCCCTCCCAGCCGGCTGCCTGCCAGTTGCCTGTCAAAAGCCAACCAAAGGGAGTAGCCCCCCTCCTTCTGGAGGTGTGCCTAAATTCTCGTCTAAACCCGCCCATGTATTCACTTGCAGGGTGTTACCATGAAATGGCACTTTCTTTACAAAAACACATTTTAGTTGTGGTCACAAGTTTACATACACAAGTACAACGGGTATCAATCAGAATCTTTTGGTAGCCATTAGCAAGCCTCTGGCATAATTCTGGCTGAATATTTGACCACTCTTCTTTGCAGAATTTCTAGTTCATTTAAACTAGTTGGGTTCCTGGCACGGACCTGGCTTTTCAGCATAACCCACAACTGTTTTGAAGCTTGGCATCCTGATCAGGAGTGACAATTTACATAAAAACATAAGAACATAAGAAATTTACAAACGAGAGGAGGCCATTCAGCCCATCAAGCTCGTTTGAGGAGAACTTAACTAATAGCTCAGCAACTAATAGCTAACTAATTTGTTGTTCTAATATTCATTTATTGTTTTGTATTATTCCTGTTATATAGTGTGATTGCACATTTTATACATCAACGTTTAATCTGTTGCATGTTATAAACTGCAAAAAGGCTAGTATTGTGTCTTTTCTTACAGTTTTTTTCAATTGCTAAAACAGATTAGAATCTACGGTCTCTTCACATACTCATTGCATTGCTCTGGGGAAATATTTTGGCATACACCATTCATTGTTTGATCTTGTGTCAATTAACATAATTTGTTTATTTTATGCGGTTTTTACAATCTATTTTAGAAAGGGTCTTGATAGTAATTTAGCAAAATGACATATTTGACTGTTTTATTGACAGTTTTAGGGTTAGTATGTACTTATGTGCAAAATGGCTTCTGAAAATTCAATGTTGTGAGTGAGACAGGAATCCATGATTTTTGAAGCATTTAGTTATTGAATGTATTTTATATTAAAGCAAAGCAAAATGCTTAACATAAGCATTTTAATGTAAGCCCACATAAGCTAATGTTGTGGTGACTGTATGAAGAGTTTTGAGAAAGCAACTTCAGTATTGCAGTATCTGTCTTAGCAATTGAAAAAAACTGTAAAATTCACACTGCCTTTCCAAACTGATTAGTGTGAGGAGCAGTGACAGATATTCCAGACTGATGGGCCATTGACAGTATGCAAAGGTGTGGTGACTCCAAAGTCACTTCAAAGTTGTAACAGTTTAGTAATCAAACCTTATACAATTCTTTGAATGTCTCATTCACCTTTGTGTAGCCAGCCCCTATGTCTATAAGCTTCAGAGCTCAAAAGTCTTGGCTAGAAATGTTTATAATGTGATTTTTTTACAATTTATCAGCACCACTGAAAATAGGTTTCGAAAAGTGTATGTTTAAAGGAGATTTTAACAAAAAAAGAGAATAATCACATTCAAAATGATCTCAGATTATTGGTGCTGAGTTTGTGCTGAATAAAAGCATTTGTGGCACTTTGGGATAAATATTGTTTAGATAAGTGAAATATTTTTTCTGTTTTTCTGAATTGCTGAAATATTAGAAATCATTTTGGGAACAAAATTGCATGCCAATTGCCAAAAGTCATTTATTGAATCAATCACTTGGCAAAACTTTAAACCATGCTCACCTAGTTAGACACAATTTACAGATCTCAGCCACCCTTTTTTGCAAAACTCGAAACACATTCTCATTCATCAAAACACATTTTGAGTTATGGTGAACTTTGATGCAAAATAGAAAACACAGGCCACAGAGCGCAGCCAGCACACAGTAGTCATTTAAACATAATGACTCAAAACACATTTATAAACATTTGAAGAAGACAAAGAGTGACTAGAACATAAAATATGTGCCATAGATGAATAGGAGCAGAATTTCGACGTCAAATTACAAAAGCGTCACACAGAGAATTCTGTCTTTCCGTGTATCTGGCTTGGCAGTTGCACAACATTTTACTGTAATATTCCTCTCATTTGTTTATTTTTTTGGCTTTGTTCTTTACAGTAACTTTTCTGGAGTACTGAATACGGCAAACGTTACATATTAGTTATCAGTCATAGTAGACGATCATACTTTTTTTTTTATTAGTCTTACATTTTGTAATTTACATGCCAAAAACTATTTTGACTGGTAGTGTTTTCATTTTTTGTGAGTTGAGCTTGAATTTTAGGGTTTGTGTTTAGTGGTTTGATTAAAGGAGAGGAGATTTTAGGAAATGTGTTTTAGCAATTCAGAAAAACTGTAAAATGGCATGTCAGACTACTTTGAAAGTGGGTGAGAGGCCTCAGACTCCAAAGGGTTACAGTAAATACTTATTATGCTATGTTTCTTTTATGTTCCTCTTTTTGGGTCTGGTACTATGACAGAAAATTCCCAATCTATCTATCCAGTGCTACTTCTCCTCTTTGTGCAATGTAGTGACATAAAGTACTGTCAGCAAAACAGCATGATACTACCACCACCCTGCTTGACCATTGGTTCAGGGTTCTTAGGTTAAGAAAACAACCTCACCTTGATCCCCTGCAAACATATCTCTTTTTATTGTGGCCAAGCAGAGAAGTTAATGACACATTCACACGTCATTGTGTGCCCCCCACCCCCACCCCGTGAATAGGCAGCCATCAGCAGCCTTTCAGACTGTTAGCCAGACAGAAAGACAGAACACACTAAGGAATGTGTCTGTTTTATTCAAGCACAGTACAGAACCATATGTTTTTTTATTTTTCATTTTCTACTCTGTCCACCTTTATTCTCCACAATCAACCTTATTACTTTGTTTAGGCCTGTAATTAGTCTGTTACACGAATCTTGGGTCACTCTCCTCTCCCAAAATAATTCTATTGCTTAGACACACTGCTGTTTTGTACCTGGCTTGGCCTCCTTGCGTATGAAGTATTTCATCATGTGCCAAACAAGCTTCAAATCTGTTTAATTTTCATATACCACACTGTCCCTCATTGCTTGACAATATCAATCTTATTACTTTGTTTAAGTCTTGAGGGAGGGGCCAGGCTTTGTGCTAAACTTTGTCACACTAAGAAATGGGAACAAACTGGCACACAGGCAGGAAGAAAAGGGGGGCTTCGGCCCTTCTCATAATGTAAGTAAAATTAGGAAAACAGAAGGTGCATTATCAGAGTTATGGTGACATTATGCTTATGCTTGCCCTGCGGGGCCTAACAATGGAGGGGGTCGCTGAGGGTCACTGACGCTGCCACTCTGCAACATAACAGGATAAGATACAAGGAAAAGGGGGTGGGTACTAACGCACAGCACTGTCAAAACAAGAGTTGTATGTCACGAGAGTGGAAAGATACCAACAAGAACAGTAGACGCCCTAAACGGGGTATAAAAGCCAGACACAGACAACAGAGAGCTGAGCTTCCTTCGGTATGTACTGTTTGTGCATCTGAGCGAGGCTCCCGGATCAATCTGTACAACAAATAAAGAGAGCTGACTTACAGCCATCCTCCGCCTCCAGTGTGCATCTCTTCCTCATCAACGGACTCGGTGGAGACAGGCTCCAACAGTCTGTAATTATTATACTGCACATATCTTGGGTCCGCCTCATCTCCAAAAGGTGAAGTAAAATACAAAATTCTAATTTCATCAATAAACTAACTAAAACACATTTTGATCCATCTTTGCATGAAATTTTGACCTTTGCATCATTCTGTACGAAATTTACAAATGAGAGGAGGCCATTCGGCCCATCAAGCTTGTTTGAGGAGAACTTAACTAATAGCTCAGAGTTGTTAAAATCTTATCTAGCTCTGATTTAAAGGACCCCAGAGTTTTAGCTTGAGCTACACTAAGAGGAAGACTATTCCATATACTAACTACACACCAAGTAAAGAAGTGCTTTCTCAAATTCAGTTTAAAATGTTCTCCTGCTAATTTCCACATATGGCCACGAGTTCTAGTATTTAAACTAATATTGAAGTAACCATTTGGCTAAACGGCATCCAGACCCGTTACAATCTTATATACCTATATCATGTGTCCCTTAGTCTCCTTTGCTCGAGGCTAAACAGATTCAGCTCAGCTAACCAGTGCCCATAAGACATTCCTCTAAGACCAGGAATGATTCTTGTAGCCCTACGTTGAACACTTTCCAAGGCAGCAATGTCCTTTTTAAGGTATGGTGACCAAACCTGCATACAATATTCTAGGTGGGGTCTTACCAAGGAACTGTATAATCATGGCATCACCTCCCTTGACTTAAACTCCACACACCCAGAGATGTAACCCAACATCCTGGTCCCTTTGTTCTGCCCCGCTCCGCTCCTGGTTTCCCGTCGTTCCCTCCCGTCACTCCCGCTCCTTTTGTTCCTCCTGTTCCCTCTGTTCCGCCCTTTCTGGTCTGTCTTTTGGTGTTTCCTACCCTTTGTCACATCCTGTCCTACGTCCTGTCTCTTGCCTTGTTCTGTGTCTCCGTCTTGTTCCCGGTTCCCCGTTGATGGTTTTGGTTTTTGTTTTCTAGGTTCTGGTTCCTGTCTCCCATTCGTCGCCTCCTCCATGGCGCGCCCGGCGTACCGCGCCTTGGGGGGGGGGGGGGTTCTGTGATGCTTGACCCGTCTGCTCCTCATGTGTGCCACGCCCCCTGATTACCCACGTGTGCTTCCCCGATTGTTTCCAGCCCTGTCCGATTATGTTGCCCAGCTTTAATGTATTTAAGTCCTGGTCTCCCCTGTTTCTGTGTCTGTCATTGATGTTGTCAGTGGAGATTCGTGCTTTGTCCAGAATAAACCCCAGTCTGCCCCGATTTCTGCCTGCCTGCCTGTTCCTGATCGCACGTGCTGCCTGAGCGATCTTCCGTCCGGCACGTCCGACGTTTTCCCGTGACACATCCTATTGGCCTTTTTTATTGCTTCCCCACATTGGCATCTCATGCTATCTCTGAGTCCACACACCCTGTTAAGGAAACTCATTTCTGCCACAGTTATCCTCAATCTCATTCTTTCGGTCACTACCCAAAACTCATGACCATAGGTAAGGGTAGAAATATAGATCAACTGTTAAGTTGAAAGCTTAGCTTTCCAGCTCAGCGCTCAGACAGACTGGTAAAGCTTGTACTGAACAGCTGGAAGACGTGTTCACCAACATCTTCAACCTCCCCCAGAGTCTGTGATTCTCACCTCCCTATAAGCATCCACCATCATTTCTGTCCCCAAGAAACCAGTTGTCACCTGTCTGAAGGACTACAGACCTGTTGCACTGACATCAGTCATCATGAAGTGCTTCTATTGGCTGCTCAAAAATCACATCTGCTCCTCCCTCCCTGACAGTTTAAATCCTTTTCAGTTCACCTTCAGATCAAACAGGGCCAGGCAGTGACTTCCTGCTCACTGATCCTGAACACGGGATCTGTGTACAGGGCTGTGTACTCGGTCCCCTCTTGTACTCCTTGTTCACTCATGACTATTAAAAAAGACATTAAAGACCTACTTGACTTGACTTGAAAGAGAGAGCAGCTTCAAGTTCCTCAGTGAGCACATCACAGAGGACCTCTGCTGAACAACACATACAAACAATATGGTCAGGAAAGCTTGCCAGTGGCTATACATCCTGAGAAGGCTGAAGAAGTTTGGTATGAATGTCAAAATCATCTAAGCCTTCCACAGATGCACACTTGAGAGCTTGCTGACAGGCTACATTACAGTATGGTATCGGAGCTCTTCTGCCCAAAGCCAAAAATCATTACAGAAAGTAGTGGAGACAACATAGAACATCACTGGCAAGACTCTCCCTGCCATTCAGGACATCTACCTCCAGCTGTGCCTGCAGAAGGTACACAACATCATCAAACACCACAGCCACCCAGCATGCCACCTGTTCTCTTTATTATTGTCTGACAGGCGATATAGCAGCATGGCTCCTCGGACTACCAGACTCAGGAAAAGATTTTACCACCAGACTATCAGACCAAAACTCCAACACTTAAAACTGTACAACCAACAACTGGTATTATATGCATTTATTCTGCAATGTGCAATTATCGATACTACGTCACTTTCTCAATGTGCAATACTGGCGCATGCACTTCAATTTTTAATTCTTAATTTTATTTCATCCTCTTATCCTCCAATTCTAAGAGACTTGTTTTCTTGTTTATCCTCTTGTCCAACACATTTCATTGTAATGTTGACCCTGTGTTAACATACATATGACAAATGAATTGAAATTGAGAGCTTCTCACAGTTACCACCCATCCTGTCCATCCCCTAGTATGACCAGCATATATCTGAAGATAAGCTGACAAAAATTAGGTGCTTTTGCTGAGCTTGCTTCAGGAGTTATGACTTTTTTTAAAGAATGGACTGCCACACTGTAATTGCCTTACAAATTGAACCAACATTCAAATAAGACAGAGTTCAGGTCAGGTCAGGGAGCATGTGCTGATGCGGCACATTGCCGCACCCACCAAATAGCAAAACTCCTCGAGATCCCGGCCGGTGATCTGGGTAGATTCACGGTCCAGTCCCAACCTCCAGAAATAGCCATACATCTGCTGCAGCCAGCTGTTATGTGGGTGTCACCTTAGCCTTGTCCAGCCGCTTGGATCCTCAGCAATGAGGATCCTGCGAGCTGGATCACCCTCAGGGAAACACGTCATTTGGCCATAGTGCCATAACTGATTCTCTCTCACAATGCAGGTAATGTGTTCAATCCTCTAGCAACTGCTAATTCAACACAAAATCAAACCAGCGGTACCCAAGGATTCTCCAAAGAGACACAGTACCAAAGGAGTCCAGTCTTCGTCTCCCCTCACTGGATAGCGTCCATGTCTCACAGCCATACAGCAAGACAGGCAGCACCAGGATTTTAAAGACTTGGATCTTCGTCCTCTTGCAAACATATCGGGAGTGCCACACACCTCTTTCCAGCGACCTCATGACCCCCGTCATGACATGAATGTCACTGCCAAGGTACGTAAATCTCTTGACAAGGTTGACATTCTCCCCACAGACAGACACACTACTGATGGCTATGTCTAAGAAGTCATTAAATACTTGGATCTTGGATCTTTTATCCAGGATACCCACAATCCCAGACACTTAGACTTCTTGCTCAGTCTCTCGAGAGCTCCAATCAGAGCCTCTCGAGAGCTCCAATCAGAGTCTCCATTGACTCCGCTAGGATCACCGCATCGCCGGCAAAGTCAAGATCACCCTTCCCTTTCCAGATAGGGACCACAAGTCCCATTTTCCAGACAGTTGGGATGACACACGACCACCAAATGGAAGAAAAGATTGCTGTCCAATACTGATCTAATACTAACAAAAAAAAAGATGGTACTCTTAATTTAATATTTTGTGGCACCACCCTTAGCAGTAATTACTGCCAACAAACGATCTCTGTACTTCACAATGAGGCATCTGCATTTGCCAACAGGTAGTTTGGCCCACTCCTCCTGAGCAAACTGCTGAAGCTGTCGCAGGTTTGAAGGGTGGCGTCTCCACACTGCAATTTTCAGATCTTTCCATAGATGTTCAATAGGATTAAGATTTGGGCTCATGGTTCATCAATCATAGCTTATTTGAGGCACAGGACACTATTGAATACTTGTGGTAAGTGCATGAACACGCATACAAAGTATGGAGGAAGTGGGACAAATGGAGCAAAGTCTCAGTTCTTGACCAGCTGTTGGAATTCTAAAGCATGGCTAGGTAAATTAATTCCACTGGCTTTCAGGTATGGGCAATTATACCTGAAATTTTCATTTTGTCTTCTTAAGGTGTGTTTACTACCTAGCTACATTATATACTTGGGGCATATTGGGGGCACTGTTCCCCACCGCCAAGCTGGGTCTTTTCCTGCAGCACTGTCACTGCAGCCTCATAACTGAGCTACACTACACTTGGCATCATGTGTACCTCAACCTGTTTCCCCAAGACCCTGTAGCTGCCTTTTCTCTTTCAGGAATGAAGGACAACTTTCACAACCAAAATGCAGGAGACAATGTTTCAAGGTAGTATCTTTTCTAATGGCACATCACCCATGTCTTCCTGCTTACTGCCAAATGGTTAGGGAAGCGTGTTTGTAATTGAAAGATTGTTGGTTCGAATCCCTGACCAACAAAGTATCACCGAGGTACCCTGAGCATGGTACTGCTCCCTGGGCGCTGAGTTACCTGCCCCCTGTTATATCACAATGTCACATATGGGTTAAATGCAGAGGACTCATTTTTTTGTTGTGCACTGTGTGCTGTGGTGTGTTAACAATGACAACTAATCACTTTCACTTCCCATCACCACTGATAGGATAGTATCACTGTAGGTAATCGGGTTGGCAATGGATGATGACATTGGGGACAAGGGTTGTCTATACATTTTAATAAAATTTGTGCTAAACTTTGTAACATTGAAAACAGGAACCGACTTGCAGGGAGGCAGGGCAGGGGGCCTCACTCTAAGGTGGTTGTGACACAGGGAAACAGATGGTGTGTTTTGCAAGGTTGCTGAGACATTAAGCCAACGTTTGCCCTACTGGGATTAACAAGGGAATGGGTTGCTAAAGCCGCAAAAGAGAAGACAAAAAGTTTGGGTGTGGGTACTAACGAAAGCAGATGTCAAAGTAGAGTTGTTTGTCACGCGAGTGGAACAATATCAAGACCAGCAGACACTCCAGACAGGTTATATAAGCCAGACAGAGACAACAGAGTTTGAGCTTCCTCGGGTATGTACTGTATGTGCATGCGAGCGTGGCTCCCGGATCGCGATCCGTGCAAAGAATAAAGCGCTGACTTACAACCACCCTTCGCCTCACGTGTGCGTCTCTTTCGTCATCAACGGTCTCGGCGGAGATTGGCTGCAACAGTATACATTTTTATATAATTTCTTATATATAATATATAATTTTTTAAATGACTATTCATAAATTCATTAAGTATATAATTTAATTTATTACTATTTCTATTATTTTATATATATAAATTTTTCTTTTTGCAGTTTAAGTTTATGTAAATGATTTAAGCATCCTCAGCTAAAGGGACAAGCTCTTACGTTGGTTTAGTTTTTTTGTAATTTATTTTAAATAAATCGCAAACCACCAATTAAGTCTTCGGCCCTCTTTCTGAAAGGGAATGCTACACACCTTGTGTATTACATCTTAATTCATGTATTTCAAAGCAATTAAACTGAAGTTTAATTTTCATGAGTATTACCTATTATAGTTAATGTAGGTATATGGCACTGTTAAAAAGTCAGAAAATACAGGTATGCCATTGTATAAGGAACTGAACAATGGGAATGGGGCAGAAAAAATTTCAGTAGCCAACTTTAGCTTTTGATTAAGATTCTCATATGTGTAATCATTATTCTGATGAGCAATGCATTAAAAAGCATGTCAAATATTTCACCAATGCAGTCACCTTGATGCTACAAATTCTTGTCAAGGTCATCAATTGGGTTGGTTATTGCCAAATAACCCAAGATACAATACTCATCATACCAGTGTCACCATTCAATGCATCACAATATTACCATTATACCCTGATGTGTAGCACTCCAATAACAGAACTACTGAAATATAAAATCCAAATTTAGTTTTAACCACCAAGAATAAGTCAGTATCTTGAATAAGGCTGTTGAACACTTCATCTTCCAGTTGCAAAAACTATTCAATTCTTTGTAAGCACACAAAACTATTTTTAAAACAGCAAATGTGGGAAAAAACCATATACACACGTGGACAAAATTGTTGGTACCCTTCAGTCAATGAAAGAACAACTCACAATGGTCACAGAAATAACTTTAATCTGACAAAAGTAATAATAAATAAAAATTCTATGAAATTTAACTAATAAAAGTCAGACATTGATTTTTAACCATGCTTCAACAGAATTAATAAAAAAAAAAAATTCATGAAACAGGCCTGGACAAAAAAAAGCATATTAATTCTGTTGAAGCATGGTTGAAAATCAATGTCTAACTTTTATTAGTTAAATTTCATAGAATTTTTATTTATTATTACTTTTGTCAGATTAAAGTTATTTCTGTGACCATTGTGAGTTTTTCTTTCATTGACTGAAGGGTACCAACAATTTTGTCCACGTGTGTAGAATGAAACATTTAATTTATACTTTCAAAACAGTAGTAGACACTTCACTGATCTTTTTCATTGCAGTGCACTTAGCATAGGCCGCATTAAAATATGCTGTTTATCAACACGTTGAAAAAATGTAAAACTAAAACAGTTAACTCTACGGCTGGTGTTAAATGGTGCTACAATAAATTCATAAATTGATACAAAAATTGTGGCAATTGATACTATTTTAGTCATTAACCTGTTAGTCATCCTGACACACTGGGGATTTTACAATATTTTAATCAACACAAACCACTAATTCACATATATTCCTGCTTTCCATGGGAGGTTGTCTAGCATAATGGTTCTTTTAAAACTTTCAATTTCTGCTGCCCAATTACTAACGATAGTGCTCCAACGGTGTTACATTCTTCCGTATTTTAGGATACTTACTATTGTGAAATACGTAACACAATGTACTTAAGGATGGTAGATTACATTTAATTTGCAACAACAGAGGCAAAATCACAATGACAAAGAAAATTGAACACTGAAATTACACAATGAACATTTAAAATCCAGCTCAAAAAAGAAATACAAGCACAATGTCTATTACTCTCCTATAGAGATGCCAAGTAATATGGGATATGTACTTTTTCATTTATGGCTGAAAACAACAAAAAAAATTTGAAAAATTAAAAGTATGGTAGCAAACACCTAGGCGAAAGCCATACAAACATGAGACGATTATCAAACACTGTTTCCCCTACCAGTATATTGGGGGGAGGGGGGGGCGCCTCGCCCTCCCCAACAGCACCTCCCACTGCCCCTTGAAGGTCAAGTTAATTTTATTTTCTATATTGCGCCAGATCACAACAGAAGTCATTTAACGTTACCTTTCCTATAGAATAGCGTCAACCACCTGAAAACTGCTGTCATTAAAAGAAACACATTAACACCATGAATCCTGTCAGTGTTCGTCTGCCCTCCCCCCAAGCCCAAAAGCTGTAAACCTAGGGGAAACACTGTCAAATAACTATATGAATTTACAGAATCCGCATCTAGATTTAAACCCTAAATCCTACAGTTAAGCAGCGGCACTATTTATGGAGCAACTGGAATGAATATAAATGAAGCACAAGTAATTAATGAGTTTCAGCATTTTCACATATCAGTATTACTGAAACTGTACAATTTCAATGAGTACAAAAAAGCACCTATATATTTTAAATTCATCACTACGATGTGAAATGTCATTGCTGAACTAGTTAAGTCAAGACATGCAATTTCAATTTCACTGAAAAATGTTAAACAGTAAAGGTTCACAACTACATGCTAGCTTCACAGCGTTAAGGTGGCAACAAATTTAAAATTAAATTGACAGAATCAATGTTATTTTATCAATAGGCAAACATTTTTATTTTTTCTGATCTCAACCACTGTCCACGATTGGTCGACATAACGTGGGAGCGCAGCGTTGGGCAACAGTATTAATTATGCAGTTACCAGCATGCTTTGCAGAACATCATCCATATTCATAAATCATCTAAATTAAGATTTGTATCTGTGTATAATAATAAATATTGTAACTCTATAATGTTTGCAGTGAAATGCACATTCAGTTAGTGTGTAACCATGTGTGTTGCATAAGTTGCTGGCTTTCCTGTCTGTGCTGGTAGTATTAGACCAATTTTCGTTAATAAAAACAGCAACTTCTATACCAAAAGAGAAACCATCTTTTATTAAAATGACTCATGTACTTGCCATAATACATTTATTTGTACTCTGTATGTGGGTTTACTGCATCAAAAACATTCTGTGCCCTCACTGAGTTATAACAAGAGCTACAACAAACAAGGTGGCAATGACATTTTAAGTATTTAAGTATCATTTGAACTGCACAACCACTGCTCATGCATCATCATACTGGTAAAACAACATTGATTCTGTCGGCAGTATGCAGCCACCTTTATACAAGTCACTACTGAGTAATAAGCACAGATTCATCATAGCTTGAATGAACTTGATGTTTTCTTGTTTTTAGTCTGAAACCTCCAGATGAACCACTCATAAACTTATTTTATTATACAGCCCCTACTGAATTCTTGGTAAACATCAATCGGTGAACCTTTCTTTTGTGATTCTTAAGAGACTTCAGACTAGGGTAGCTGCGCTGGCAGATGTGGCACCGAAAAGCCTGGGTGTGACTGTGGGTGATTAAATGTTTCTGGAGCTCCTTGTTACTACTGAAGCTGTGTGTGCATACTGGACAGACGACTGGTTTGCTGGAAGGCGTGGATGCACAGTAGTGCATGTGGAGCTTAAGCCTGGAACAAGTGAGAAATTCCACACCACAACTGGGGCACAGAAATTTATTCCCCATGATACCATCAGCTTTGCATCGATTCTTATTCAGGTGCCGGACCAACGAGCTGTGCTGGCTGAAAGACTGCTGACACTTTGGACAAACTGAGCGTTTGTGTGTGTGGAGGTGGGCCTCATAACTCATCCACGAGTGGAGGTTCTTCCCACATGTAGGACAAATGTAAGACTCTTGGGCATGCATCTGAAGGTGCTCAAACAGTTGACGAGAGCTGGTGAAAACTGATCCACATTCACAAGTCACTTTTCTTGGCAAAACAGGTGGTAATGACATAATTCCCCAAGAGTCCCCCGAAGAAAGATTATCACCCTGAACCCCAAAAGATGGTGTGAGGATCAGCATCCTTTCCTGGTTTGTTGGTTCCTGGAATGATCCTTGATGATCTCGTGGCAAAATTATTCTCTCGGATTTTCCAGTATTTTGATCACTGTGACTGCCAATGTCTTCTGTGTTTCTGCTTATTGGAATACATTTCTTCTTGTGCAGATTGAGAACATATCTGCGACTGAAGCTCTTCCGACAATTGAGACATTCAAACCTTTTCTTGATTTCCAGATGTGACTTTGCGTTTATTGACAGTGTGTCCTGAATGTGATGCGGCACTCCGCTGCAGGGCAAATGACTTTGGTGCATTTCAGATGTCTGGATTGGATGATTTAGCTGACTGGATGTGAATGGAAAACCATCTCCTACACCAGGCTTCTTGAAAACAAACTCCTTATTATTACTGTGCTCTGCCTCAACTAGAACATCAATGTCCGATTCATCAATTGGCATAGTCCAGCGTCTTTTCTCTTCCTGTGCCTCTACATTTTTCACCTCGCCTTCCGTTTCAACTTCTCCCATATGCTTTGAAGCTGAATACTCCTGTGTGGAAGCAGTCCAGCCTTCCAACTTTGTTTCCTGCAGTTCTGCTGAGTTTCGTCTGACTGATTTTGTAGGGAACGGCATGAAACTTTTTGGGGAGCCTGGCCAGACATCCAAGTTTATTCCTGGGTTCTTTGCTAGCATGCCGAGAGAAACCTCTGGGCCTCTTGGAGAGTTAGACTCAGTCATCTCCCTTTTGATAAGACTAGTGGCTTCCGTGGCTACAGAAACATTCTTTTGCATGGGTGATTCTCCTATTCCAACCACACTCTCATTATCTATTCTTACATTTCCTTTCACCATATGGACTTTGTCCTTTGGGAGACCATCCACATGCTGATGGGAAAACAAATGACATTTGTGCTTTTTTAGATTATACAGGCGTGTGTAACTATGTTTGCACATGTGACAAGAGAAAAGCCTTTTCTGCAGCTGTTTCTCAGTACTGTTCTCCATGGTGCCTTTTTGGCCATGAACCGCTACATTACCTGAAGAGAGGGGCATTACATCACCTACAGTGAATGGATCCTGCAGAATCCCTGCAGGCTCCGGTCTACATAGATGATGGATCTGCGTACAGATTTTGCTAATGAGAAGACGTTTGCAATGATGACAGCCCCTAATTTTTTCTTTCTTGTGCGTAGTATGATGAAATATGAGACTATCTATGTCATGGAAAATCCTCCGGCAGAGTCCACACTGATGTCTACCTTCTTGGCCATTTTCACTGACCCCAACTAACTTTCGACGCGTCTCAAGTGCCACCACAGGTAGAAAAACCTTAGTCAAACTAACAGTATTACCAAGATTCTTAAGAGCGCCAGCCAATTGCTGCTTCGTTTTAGTCCCAGATTTACATAGTAATCTTCGTAACTGACTAATTGATGATCCCTCTACAGATTCAGAAGTTATCACTGATGGCGATCCCACTGGTTTTGATATTTCTTCCTTGTTAGCCCCCAAGGCTACCTGGGCTGGTGGCAATCTTTCCATGAAAGCAGACACCAGCATTTTCTTTAAGGTTTTCTTTAGGGGTTTGACATCCTGTTGATCATTTTGCAGAACCGCATCGCTATGAACAGGACTGTTTGAGTCTGAGACAGAATTCACATCCGCAACACTTCTGTGTTCCAAGTCATCTTTTAGAGCTGTAATGGTTGGTGCCAAAATTAATTCAGGTGAGTTGGAAACAGGAATGGGTGCAACTTGCTTTAAAGAAGGTGTGTTGTTTAACTGTGCAACAGGTGAGGGAGCATGACTGAAAATCTCCTTATTGCTCACTTCAGAGACAGAGTCTTCAGTAGCTGACTGAGAGATTTGGGGGCTAGGTGGATGGACATGTGAGGATAGAATGGAATGAGAAGTAAGATTAAAGCTCTCACTACAAGATGCATGTATAGGGTCTGAATGGCTGGGGCTGTTTATGCTCTCTCCTACTGCTTTCTCCTCCTTTATTGCCAGGGGCTCCTGTACATCCATCTGTGTCTTGTGTAACTGCTTATGTTCAAGCATGGCATTCAAATCTTGGAACTTATCCCCACACTCACAGACGTAAATAGCGGAAGAGGCAGAGATGGGCGGGGCACTGCAATGATGCTTGTCCAAAAGATCCTTGCTGGAAAACGTGCTTCTACAATTGTTGCAGGAAACTTGGAGAGCGAGTGGTGGTTGATTCCCATCAGGTGAGTTGGTGTTATTTGCATGAGATGCCTGGTGCACGAGTAAAGAGGACAGTCCCGAAAAGGTGGCTGAACATGCCATACAGCGATATGTCCTTGATGGCAGAGAGCCATTATCTCCAGTTTCATGAATTCCCAGCATCTGAAGCGATCAGAAGTACAGACCCTGGGGAACTTGAAGTGTGGTGGGATTCAATCTCTCCCTATAAACTCCACAATTAAAGAACAAGAGAGAAAAACTTTAACATGTTAATTTTAACCAGGAAGTATTAAAAACCAGTCACATAGATCTAAAGACAAAATTTTTAAATATTGTTCACCAACACCTTTAACTTAACAGAGCAGCATGTCAAGCTTGTTATATAAGTCATCTAATGCTATAAGGTTATTCTCCATCCATCTTCAGTAACCACTTATCTTGCATAGGATCAAAGTGAATATGTAGCCTATCCTAGGATGCACAGGGCAAAAAGAATATAAAACATACTGGACAGAGTCCATCACAGGACACCTGGACAAACAGCCTCTGAATAATTCATACACATTTTTTTCACCTAGCTACATGTTATTGTACTCGAAATCTTACTTATTGTGTAGCATTATCTATTTAGACAACATACTGCTTCATGATAATTTAATCTTAATATTTGATCTTAATATCTGACATATTATTACATTAATGTATAGTATGATACAAGCTAGAAGTAGAATCAGGAATCACCCTAATATAGTTACGTCTTACCTTTATAACATGACAATACTATGCACATTAATTGCCAGGCGTGGTAAAATGTAAATTGACCACATTTAATTCTGTTGAAATACGCATGTCAAGAAAATTATATTGCAACTATGAATGAATGCATACATGTAACTACAAAACGAAAACGGTATAGTGTAATTTAAGAGAATCCCGCATGCCTCTATGGAAGATATTGAGTATCTCATTAACTATGCTAAAATTACGTAATGGGAAAAGGACACATTTAATGACTTATCTGTATAAATCTTTGCCTTTCGTCAACAAGCGATATTGCACAGCCTACGTTATGCTAGCTGGCTAGCGATCATATCTTTCTCTAATATTGCGAGGTACTTCGTTCAAATTCATTTAAATTGCAACATCAACGACATTAAAAATAAGCAATAACTTTTTATATTCAACCACGATTTTTAAATTACCAACCTTTTCTCATTAGTAGTCCTTATGAATGTCTGACACGTTCTGCTTTAAACATACCACAATG